>NC_086317.1:387375433-387415433 GCF_036172605.1 Pelobates fuscus | reverse complement strand
TGTGTGTGAGAGAGACTGCCTGCAAGAGTGAGTGTGTGTGTGAGAGAGAGACTGCCTGCAAGAGTGAGTGAGTGTGTGTGTGTGTGTGTGTGTGTGTGTGTGTGTGTGTGTGTGAGAGAGACTGCCTGCAAGAGTGAGTGTGAGTGTGTGTGTGTGTGTGTGTGTGTGTGTGTGTGTGTGTGTGAGAGAGAGACTGCCTGCAAGAGTGAGTGAGTGAGTGAGTGTGTGAGAGAGAGACTGCCTGCAAGAGTGAGTGAGTGAGTGAGTGAGTGTGTGTGTGAGTGAGAGAGAGACTGCCTGCAAGAGTGAGTGAGTGAGTGAGTGAGAGAGAGACTGCCTGCAAGAGTGAGTGAGTGAGAGAGAGACTGCCTGCAAGAGTGAGTGAGTGAGAGAGAGACTGCCTGCAAGAGTGAGTGAGTGAGAGAGAGACTGCCTGCAAGAGTGAGTGTGTGTGTGTGTGTGTGTGTGTGTGTGTGTGAGAGAGAGAGAGAGAGACCGTCTGCCTGTAAGTAAAGCTAGTTTTACACTTTCATTGTAGTTATTGCATTCACTAAGCTTAGGACATTTAGAGTTAATGATAGGGTTAGGGACTAGTGATGTCCCGAACAGTTCGGCAGGAACCGTTCGCCGGCGAACATAGCGTGTTCGCGAACACGCGCAATGTTCGGTCCGCCCCCTATTCGTCATGGAGGTGGGAGGGTCTGGGAGGGAGGGTCTGCTGACTGTGAGGTACAGGGTGAAAGTTTACTCAATGATGACGAATAGGGGGCGGACCGAACATTGCGCGTGTTCGCGACCGCGCTGTTCGCCAGCAAACGGTTCCTGGCGAACTGTTCGGGACATCACTACTAGGGACTTGTTTTTATTTAGTGATATTTCACATTAGGGGAATATCTATAAATTGTGATTTTTCACACTTATTGTAACCCTTACCTCAAGTGTTAGAATAAGATGTGAGAGAGGTTAAAATAACTTACCTAACCCTAATTTGAACCCTCAATTAACATTAAATGTTCTGTGTTCCTAAGCTTTCAAGCCGCAGACCTCACCGCCTTTTTGACAGGGCTGTTCCAGGCCCTAGCCCCTGATATACAGCCATCAGTGTTCCTAATGGATAGGGCACACAGGGTGGCCAAACCCCAACACCTACCCGCTTCCACCACAAGGGACGTGCCAACTAAACTGCACTACCACCATGTAAAAGAAGCTCTCCTCCGCTCCAAATGGCCACAGCAAGACTTACCGGTGCAATAAAAGACCATCCAGGTATCTGTGGAAACACTACAACGAAGAAGGGCATTTAGGGACATAACCTCTGAGCTGCGCAACAGGAGAATCACTTATCGTTGGGGCTTCCCGACAAAACTACTGATCTCCAGAGAAGGCAAGACGCAAGTGGGCTCGGACATAGCAGAAAGCAAATCGCCTACTATGCAGCTGGGGCATCACAGTGGCAACACCTGGAGAAAGCTCCAAACGACATGCAGAGATCCAGCCAGAATGGAGGACCGTCAGGCACTCCAAAGCCTCCAAGACCACGACAGAAAAGTGAAAGCGACAAGAGATTAACATTATCACTCTGACACACCAGGGACTTGGCTCCATAAGAGAGATGAGGTCACAGCGTTACACAAAGTTTCTTTCAAGCTGTGCGGTACGGCACAGAACGGACATTGAGTGGGACTACACCAGGCCCACTTCCTCTCAAAATTACAGCACACAAAAAAAAAAAAAACAAAGCAAAGCCGTTAAGACACTGGTGTTGTCACTTGGGCTGCAAGACATATTTAGAGCGCCTTACCGGGGTGACAGGGTATACACCCACCACCCAAAAGGATCGATGGGTGTCTCATGCACCACCATGACATCACACCCACAGGCTAGTCTGACCACACACCAGTAACACCGACGATAAATGCATATGAACACAAAAACACAAATCCCTGGTGCCTCAACGAGAGCCTATTAACAGACCAACAGTTCTGTACCTAAATAGAGAAAGAATTACGCCACTATTTTGACACAAACTCCAAGTCAGTCCAGAATCCACACATGCTTTGGCTAGCACACAAGGCAGTGGTAAGAAGTACACTAATAAGTAGAGCTACATATATCAAAAGACAATCAGATAAAGAAATAACAGAACAGGCATCAGTTAGAGAAACTACCTAGAAAAAACCCAAACACAACCCTCTTCAGAACATAAAATGCAAATAACCACCCTGCAAAATAAGATAAATGGGTCCCAACTAAATAACCTCGGACTAACGTTGAAAAGACTGAAAGTGCATACGTACGTACAGGGCAACAAGGCAAGCAAACTTCTAGCCCAAAGACAAAAGGACCGACAAACACTCATAGCTCACATAAACAAAGAGGGACAAAAAAATAATGCCCGCACAGATATGCATTGAATTCGCACAATACTAAAGCCAGCTCTACAACATCAAGGACGACCCAAACACTCAGAGCCCCACAGCCTCAAGCATAAGGGCTTACCTGGCTGAGATCCCCTTAATAACACTGACGGCAGCAAAAAGCTAATATTAGCAAGTTATCAACTTACTGGACAAAAGTAGAGGAGTTGGTAACAGCACGAGTAGGCAGCACGGGTAGGCAGCTCCCACCAACTGTAGAAACATATCTGCTGCACATCATGCCACCAAACCTCTCGAAACGGATCCGCAAACTAGCGTTTCTTATATTAGTAGTGGCGACAACGCTGCTAACTAGAAATTGGAGATCAACATTGACAACCTCTATGGAGGAACTGAGATCTGATTTCCACATATGAAAGAAACGCAACAGTACACTGGCAAACAGGGCACATTCAGAGAGAAGTAAACAGCCTGTGGAAGTCATATAGAGAGAATAACCCACTAAATTCGATATGGAAAAAAAATAAAGTTTAAAAACAAAAACCAAAAAAAAAAAAAAAAAAACACGGCAACCCCCTCAAAAATACATAACCCAAGAGAGGGTCTGTAACGGATCCACTGGCACCCCGACTGGGTACCTCCGTTGAAAGATGCTCCTAGCGCTTCCAGAGGACTCCAAGCACTCCACCAGACACCATAAGCACCGCAGGCTGCAGCTATCTCCCTTCAGAACGAAGCAGGAACAAGCTCTTACAAGAGCTCAGTGATTATAGCAAGGGAATATGCCTAGCATAGCAATCCCTTGTAGCAGATTCCCCCAATAAGAGACAGGACTCAAGTTGAGGGTAAAAAATAGAACTCTCTGGCTGCTAGCTTGCAGCCCTTTTTATTAGGTGCTCCCATGAAGGGGAGGGACACACAGTAACGTACATTAACCAATCACACAATAGTTACATCCCACACATAGCCCTCCCCTCTACCTGTAAACTAATTATCTGTACACACAGGAAATACAATTATCCTAGGTAGGGAAAATACAGTTTTTACACAACATTCATAACTCCCAAAATATACATCACATTCGCATAAAAATACATATACACAATCAATCCATTCGGGGGAACAACATACTCAAAAATCATACGAATTGGACCAGGGGTTCAAAAGTTAGTACAAATGTGCATTTGACCTTCTGGAAGCATGGTTTTTAGAAGCTCAAACTAGTTCCCCAGAATCCTCTATCCTGGAGACAATGGAGAAGCTGATTTAATTATATCCAGGGACAAACACAGCCTCCATTAAGCACATGTTACCAGCAACCACCAAAAGACATAAAAATACATAACTCCTGTTATACTAAACAGAACCCCCACATGGCTTGGATCTGAGCGCTCAACATATCCAAACAGCGTTTAGATGCCACAAACACAGTTCAAACGCCATGGGGTTTAAGTTTCGTATGGGCTGATGAGAGGGCCCATAATCCTGGGGCAGCCCAATAACCCACAGTATGCCCAAATACCGTGCATAAAGGGCCAAATCGCCCAGGGACCGTAGTCACAGGGTAAGAGGCGGGCAAGCAGCCCCCTCCAAACCACAGTGGCGAAGTGGCTTTCGCTACAGGGTCCAAGACTGTGGCAGAAGCTAGGATCAACGAGTCCAGAGACATGAAACCAGAGAGCAAAAACATTTAGATAACACACAAGGAGGGATACGGGGAGCAAGTACCACCAGACACAATAGGGACCCACAGACAGTGAGTAAGATACTACAGGTATACTGTGAAAAACAGAGCAGACCAAACTTTGTAAATATGTTTATTCTTTTGTTTAACCGTTGTTCCAAGATTTTATTAGACAAAAAAAAAAAAACAACAATTGTTAGGGGGGGGCGGAGCCTGACCGGGACCCAACATGACCGGGACCCAACCCCACCAAACGGCCCACTCACATACCGGGTAACCCACAGCCATGGGCGGCAAAAACAGACCTCCAACGGCTGCTAAAAGAAGCAGCAGCCGACATTAAAAACCACATGGCAACAGAACTGGAGAAACAGCTTCAGGGCATGAAAGCAGACATCACAGAACCGGGGGAGCGGACGGGACAAGTGGAGCAAAGGGCAGATGACATCATGGAAACAGTAGTCGCCCAGGCAGACACCATATCTACCCTGCAATCACGCATAGAAACATTGGATAACGGAATGGAAGACCTCAGCAACAGATCCAGACGAAATAACATCAGGATCAGAGGCCTCCTTGAGACAGTCACTGGAGAGATACCCCACTCCAAGGGACCATCCAGAAACCCCCTCCCCCCCGTCAGACGTGCGCCCCAACCCCTGGGAACCGCTAACCCCCCCCCCCGACAAGCCACTAGCCAGCTGACACTACAGCCTCACCCAACTACCGCCACACCCAACGCACAACCTTTCAGTGGAATTAACCACACACCTGGAACGGGATGCACCTCAGGACTAACCCTCACTACGCCCCACAATAACACCAGGGCACTGGGGTCCCACATAAGGGACACACCCAAACCACCGTTAGATTCGAACCTGGCACAGACAATAAGCCCAGGAAGTTGTAGATATGTTCATTTTTATTTGTTTCCCCAGTTAACGCCCAAGAAGTACCACGGTGGGACACGAGATCCTAACACCACACCCAAACCGGAAAGGCACTTGACACAAAAAACCCAAGTCCCATCCCACGGAACAAGGGACTGGACCAACGGGCAATCGGAACCGACCACACCTGCATTCGCACCGCAACACCCCCCACACCAACATGCCAGCTAAGGTGACATGCATATCAATAAACTGCAAAGGGCTAAATCACCCCTCAAAACGCCACCAGGTCATACGCAGGGCCAACCGGTCAGGTGCAGACGTAATCTTTCTTCAAGAAACGCCTTACACTAACTCACGCCCGTTCCCTCTCCTAAGCCGACACAACCGAACCTACCATCTAGCCAACTCCAACACAGGCAAACACAACGGGGTGGCACTACTACTAAAGAAAACCTGCCCCATACACCTTAAAGATATCCACAAAGACGATATATAACAGCAACGGGTTGAATAGGACCCACGAAAATAGCACTTACCTCCATATACGCGCCAACTGTCCCAGACCCACAATTTTGCCAGACTCTACAAGCCCACCTCAGCCAACATGCCGGCTACCAAAGAATAATAGAGGGAGACTTCAACGCCACAATCTCCCCACCCATTGACAGACAACGATATCCCCCCACACTCAACAACCCACCCACCCCTCTAGATCGGACAAACTGCTGATCAACTTCATAACCCAAACGGGACTCAGACATCTGGAGAACACAACACCCGACCGCGACTACACTTTCTACTCACATTCACACCACACCTACATCTCGCCATCCCTACTCCCCCCACGTCACAAATACCACAATCGTTAACATCACCTGGTCAGACCATGCCGACATTACACTACAACTCCGACCACCACAAATCTCAAGACCTTGGTCCTGGAGGCTCAACCCCATCCTACTCCACGACCCCCAAATAACCACCCAACTGAAGACAGAACTCACCCACTACTTCACCACCAACAAAGACTCAGTTCAATCACACGCAGTTCTATGGGCGGCCCATAAAACAGTGATCAGAGGATCCCTCATCAGCATAGCCACAGCACACAAAAAGAAACACATAGCCCATATAACATCCCTACTGGACCAAATCAGACAACTCGAAGCACAACACAAGCTAACCCCCACACAAGATCTCACAACACAACTGCAAAGCCAGCACCAGGCCCTTAAACAAACCATGGCAAAAGACGCAACCAAAGCTCTACAATGGACAAAACAAATGTTCTATGAAAAATTAAAACAAAGCAGACACACTTTTTGCCCGAAGGCTACGTAAACGCCAGCAAGCTAAACAAATCACTACCATCGACACCCCCACAGGCCAACCAACCGAAGTCCCCAGCAAAATCGCCGAGATCTTTCAGAAGTATTTCACAGACTTATACGACCATTCCCCACAGCACCGTCACAAAGACAGCCCCCTACACGACCAAATACAAAACCTCCTGACAAAAGCCCACCTACCAACAATCACAACAGAGGCCCAATCATCTCTTGACAGAAATCACAGAGGAAGAGGTGAAGAGTGTAATAGGCACCACGAAACCCAATAAAAGCCCAGGCCCGGACGGATATTCGGGCATCTACTATAAAACATTCACAGACATCCTGCTACCCCATATGACAAGGCTATACAACTCGCTTATGACAGGCAACCCGATACAAGAGGACATGCTGGAGGCAAACATATGCCTACTACCCAAACCCAGAAAACCTCATACAGAACCTGGCCATTACAGACCCATCTCCC
The DNA here is from genome assembly GCF_036172605.1 of Pelobates fuscus. NCBI lineage: Eukaryota > Metazoa > Chordata > Amphibia > Anura > Pelobatidae > Pelobates > Pelobates fuscus. The sequence goes on along the minus strand of NC_086317.1, from coordinate 387,408,663 downwards.
TACTGAATGTAGACATCAAAATCTTCACAAAAATCCTCGCCAACAGACTACTCCCCTACATGCCAGCAATAATCCACCCCGACCAAGTAGGGTTTGTCCCAGCAAGACAAGCAAGCGACAACACCAGACGGACCTTGGACCTCATATGGGTAGCCAACCACCGTAACATCCCCAACTATGCTACTGTCCCTACACGCCGAGAAGGTCTTCGACAGACTACTATTGTCCTTCCTATTCGCCACCCTAGAGAAACTCCAATTTCCCGCCCCCTTCATGACAGCCCTCAAAACGATCTACTCCACCCCAAAGGCAAAACTGCTAATCCCAAATGCACAGCCCCCCCCCCCCCCCCCCCCTTCCCTATACGCAATGGAACGAGAAAGGGCTGCCCATTATCCCCTATCCTCTTCGCCCTCTCTTTGGAACCACTGCTACACCTCATACGCACCACCACCACAATCACAGGCATTACAGTACGCTCCCAATCCTATAAGGTGGCCGCATACGCCGATGACCTAACACTCACCGAACCCCTCACCTCCCTCCCACCACTTCTACAACTGGTGAAGGAATACTCCACGGCATCAGGATACAAATTAAACCTGGACAAAACAGAAGCACTCACCATAAACATAAACCAAGACACAAAGACGACATTGCACGACACATATACCTTTCGCTACAACACATCCCATACCTAGGCATACAACTACCAGCAGCACCACACCGCACATACTCCCTCAACTAGGGATCGACCGATTATCGGTTTTACCGATATAATCGGCCGATATTCGGTATTTTCAGCAATATCGGTATCGGCCAATAGGGATACCGATATTGCCGATAATACCTCCCAGGACCGCCAGGCTCATTAAAAGCCCGGCGGTCCTGGGGGGGCGGGCAGCAAGCGTTTACTCACCTCCCAGCAGCTCCTCCAGCTCCCCAGTGTAAATCTCGCGAGACCTGCGGCCAGCTCTGACGGCCGCAGGTCTCGCGAGATTTACACTGGGGAGCTGGAGGAGCTGGAGGAGCTGCTGGGAGGTGAGTAAACGCTTGCTGCCCACCCCACTTCCCTCCCCTCCCCCAGCTAAGCCAATGCCACTGGACCACCAGGGATTAACATATCCCCCCTCCCTGGCAAGGCAACAAGCAGGGAGGGGGGACAACAAAAAATAAATGATAATTAAATTTATAAAAAATAAATAAATATAAAAATTAAAAACAATTTTTTTAATAAAAAATGCCCCCTCACAAACACACACACTACACAAACACTGTATATAATGCAGTGTGTTTGTATAGTGTGTGTGTATATATAATGCACACTACACAAACACACTGCATTATACACACACACACACACACACTGCATTATACACACACACACACACACACACTGCATTATACACACACACACACACACACACACTGCATTGCATTGTACACACACACACTGCATTGTACACACACACACTGCATTGTATACACACACACTGCATTGTATACACACACACTGCATTGTATACACACACACTGCATTGTATACACACACACACTGCATTGTATACACACACACTGCATTGTATACACACACACACTGCATTGTATACACACACACTGCATTGTATACACACACACACTGCATTGTATACACACACACACTGCATTGTATACACACACACACTGCATTGTATACACACACACACTGCATTGTATACACACACACACACTGCATTGTATACACACACACACTGCATTGTATACACACACACTGCATTGTATACACACACACTGCATTGTATACACACACACTGCATTGTATACACACACACTACACACACTATACAAACACACACACACTGCATCCACTACACACACATACACAGCATCCACTACACGTGGCATGTATATTTTGTGCATTTACCTTTAGAAAGTTTTTTTTTCCAAAATGGTAAATGTACAGAATATCGGCAAATTATATCGGCTATCGGCCTGAAAGTTCACAGAATATCGGTATCGGCTCTAAAAAAATCAATATCGGTCGATCCCTACCCTCAACTACACCCCAATGATACAGAAAGCAGCAGACGATCTCAACAGATGGCAAGACCTATCACTATCATGGCTAGGACGCATAGCATCAGTAAAAATGAACCTCCTATCCCGCTTCCTCTACCTATTCCAAACCCTTCCCATCCCAATCCCCACATCAGATATCAAATATGTCCAAAAATTAATAGACAATTTCATCTGGGCCAAAAAAAGACCCAGAATCAAGAGGACAACAATGTACATTCCCAACAGAACAGGGGGACTGGGACTGCCCCATTTTCAAAACTACTACTACGCCGCACAACTCACACAAATTCAAAATTGGCACACCTCACAGGGGATTTAACGATGGGCGGACCTGGAACACGACTTATTCGGATAAGACTTCCCATCCATCTACATATTGGAGAGGTATTAGCAGTAGAAAGAGGGAAGTGCTCATGCCATTGTACAGAACACTGGTGAGACCTCACTTGGAGTATTGTACGCAGTACTGGAGACCGTATCTTCAGAAGGATATTGATACCTTAGAGAGAGTTCAGAGAAGGGCTACTAAACTGGTTCATGGATTGCAGGATAAAACTTACCAGGAAAGGTTAAAGGATCTTAACATGTATGGCTTGGAGGAAAGACGGGACAGGGGGATATGATAGAAACCTTTAAATACATAAAGGGAATCAACACGGTAAAGGAGGAGACTATATTTAAAAGAAGAAAAACTACCACAACAAGAGGACATAGTCTTAAATTAGAGGGACAAAGGTTTAAAAATAATATCAGGAAGTATGACTTTACTGAGAGGGTAGTGGATGCATGGAATAGACATCCAGCTGAAGTGGTAGAGGTTAACACAGTAAAGGAGTTTAAGCATGTGTGGGATAGGCATAAGGCTATCCTAACTATAAGATAAGGCCAGAGACTAATTAGAGTATTTAGAAAATTGGGCAGACGAGATGGGCCGAATGGTTCTTATCTGCCGTCACATTCTATATGGGTACCAAAGAAATCACGTCCCCTACCACCACCACTACCCCCATGAAACACCAACTCAGACATCTGGGACAAAACGACTAGGAAATTCCCCATCATCATCAACCCGACCCCAATGACGCCTATATTACGCAGCATAGCATTCCCCCCAGGTCTAACACCCAAAGACTTTGCGCACTACGAACAAAACCTATTTAGACTACACCACTTCTACACGGGAAACCGTGTGACCCCATACAATGACCTCCCCCAACACGCAGGCAGCATATAACACCCATGACTTCTTCCGCTACCTACAACTGCGAAGCTTCCTAGAACAACCCGAAAACGCCAAAGCAGCCACCACTACACTCACACGATTTGAGAGAGTATGCACATTCACCCCACTCCGCAAAGGTCAAATCACGGAAAACTACACTCCTTATCACAAACTAACCCACGGGGGCATTGGCCTATGTGGCGGCTTGGGAGAGGGACCTAGGGCCCCCAGATGACCCCACCGACTGGCAAGACATCTGGGAGGCAACCGCCTCCATATTCATATGTGTCAACCATAAGGAGCAGGCATACAAAACATTGCTCCGATGGTACATAACCCCGGTACGGCTATACCACATGGGCAGGGCAGAATCAGACCTTTGCTGGAAAGATTGCGGCCAGAGGGGCACATACATACACGCATGGTGGCATTGCCCCAAACTGGCTTCACTATGGGCAGAAGTGGCTTCCCTAGGCTCAAAACTCCTTCAAACCACCATACCACTAGACCCCTGGACGTGGCTCCTTTCCAGACCACGAGAGGACCTGTCCAGAGCCCAAAACAAAATGACAAACAGGATAGCCCTAGCAACGAGACGGGCAATAGCTGAAGTATGGGGTACACCAAACGCCCCCACACTACAAACAATCATACGCAAAACCAGGGAAGCAGTACACATGGATTGGATCTCAGCCATAATACATGAAACCTCCAAACAATTCCATAAAATATGGGACCCCTGGCTATCTGAACCCCACTTCACCAACCTGGCCCGCTACACTAAATAAGCAACCAAATTGCCACAACACCAACACTCAACATATGCTGCACAACTCCAACCCGGACCAATGGGTAGTTAATGGCTTTTCAAAACTGAACCCCACCATGGTACTCTAACCCCTGTACATAGGTTCTCAATCCCCCACAATCGATTACCCTCACGAACCCATAACAACACAGCAGCCAAACCAAAAGAACCAGAAAAAGGGAAACCTATCCCACACAAAACCAACCACAACTGCGAGACACAACAACCTGCAGCCAGTTACCGCAGGCATCAATACAGGTTTGAACAGATGAACCATAAAGAAACGAAAGAGACCAAAAGCGAGGTAACTGAACCTCATCATAACACACAGCAGACACCCAACCAATAGCAGGGAAAAGGAACACACCATGTAATAACGGCTTCTACGCAAAAGCCATATGACAAGATACAAGAAAAATACTGCTCATCTGTATCAAACGTATTGTGCCCCCCCACCCTCTCTCTCTTTTCTGTACCCTAATGATTTTATTTCATTGAAAAACAAATAAAGAATGTTTAAAAAATTTTTTTTAAAAAAACAATTGTTAGAGACCGAAGCACAAACCAAAAGAAATGTAATCCAACTAATTTAAAGTAACAAAAATGGTACCCTTCCCCTTTTCTTTTCTGTACCCCAATATCCATGCTTACACTCATGAAAAACAATAAAAATTGTAAATTATGGAGAAAAAAAGTCTTTCAAATGTTTAGCAATACATTGTTTTATAGCCACCAAGATTTTGATTGCTAGAAACCGTATATTTCTTTCCAAAATGAAAAAAATATTTTTTTTTTTTTTTTTTTTTTTTTTAAAGCATTATGGAAGCCAAATCAGATCTCAAATGCCTATGGTAAAATAACTGAAATTCATCATAAATTCTTAGAAAAAAAAAAAATAAAAAAATAACTATTTGACTTGGGGCTAGTGAATTTTTTTTATTATTATTATTTATACGTATACAAAAAAATATATATAAAAAAAAGTTTACCCCATGCTAAATTATAAATTATTGGATAATAAGAATTGTATTAACATAATGTAAAGATTTAGTAAAGATTATGCTCCTGGTCTGAAATGGTCAATTTTTTTGACATTTTGTTAACATTTAAATTGTTATTCAAATGTGTGCTTTATACCTTAAAAAGCGTACAAATTTAAATTCTAACGCCAATTCTGAATAGGACTATTTTCTCTACGTGTATTATTGATTGTGAGGTCTTAAATGCAATTAAAATGTAAAATATAAATAAAATAACTGCATTAAAACTACATGTATTTTGTAAAACACTCTTTAACCTTTTTGTCACGAGAGGTTTCATTTTCTTTTAAAAATGAATATAAAAACAAATGCTACAGGCTACCAAACCACTGCATCTTAATTAAGTGTTCTTGTTGCAGTGGCCTTGTAGTTTTAGTTCTGCAATATAAAAACCATTGCTAAGATTCATTACAAGGCTAAACGCCTCTAGTGGACATCTTCCTGACAGCTACTAGAAGGTGCTTCAAATGCATTAACAGATTTAGACTTATGCAACATTCAACCTCCTATGATGCGGATCATAGGAAAGATTTGGATCCATGCTTCCCTATGAGAAGCATTTAACTGAACTAGGGAAGCACTTGTGTGGCATGGGCTTATCCCAAATGCAAAGTGACTGGCTGCATGGAGTGAGCTTTGGCACTGAAGGGGCAGATAAATTAATAGATTGCTGTATTATCTTGTGGGCACAAACTCACAATATAATTTATCTTGTTGGTAGACTAAAAAAACAAAAGAAATAAAAAATAAGAATGGGAGGCACTTAGACTCAAGACAAAGCCAAATAAAGCAATGTGGATTTCTATATTTAAATAGGATTTTTCAAACAAGGCACAAAGGATGTAGGGGATACATAAACAAAATTTTAAAAATCCTGGGAAGCAACATGTCCCTTTAAGTATTATTTAAGTGGCACATTACAGTTTTGAGAGCATTCAGACAGATTTGAAAGCACATGTAGGTTTTTAGATCTTTATTAGTCATTGAGTACATGTGAAGAATAAAAGTACTATGAGATTAGGTGGCAGGAGACAAAAAAATCATAGGTTGTGCAAGACTTTAAATAACAAACATTAGAAAATATGCAATCCAATAAAAAAAAAAAAAAAAAAAAAAAAAAAGACAAATACAGGCGAGGAAAAAAAAATAAATGAAATCCTAAATGGAGTCTACACACAGATACCAAAAAGAATGGCACGTGCATTTTCAGGTTTGCAGTGCATACCAAGAGAAATACCTTTCACTTTCACAAAAGTCTCATGTAAAAAGATTATAAAGAGATTAGTAATCAACTACTAACCATTTGTTACTTAATCACAAGTCTAGCCACTTACAATGAATCCAGTATGAAAAGTCACCAATTACATAACAGCAGACAAATATACTGATATGAGATATAGATATATAGCTCTATATCTATCATACACACACACACACACATCACTCTTAAAATAAAAAGTGAAGGTTCTTTCTAAACACATTAATATATTTTACAAACAGGTAAACTACAAATAATCAAAGGAAATAGCTTGCTACAAACTGGGTTAAATTCTAATCCTTCCAAAATAAATTAGAGGGAAAAACCAAAACAAAAAAAATATTTCACATTACATATAAATCTGACGGGAGGAATCTGATAGTAAACAAACATTGACTCATGTCATTTCTATTACAATCCCTAGGATTAACATAACCAAGGGCCACAGCGTGATAAGCAATGAGTCAGAACAAAAAAATAATAATGAAAAAAAAAATTACTAAAACAGGAGCTTGCTTGCAAGTTTGTAACGAATCAGTCCTGACTTTCTGGACTATATTCGTCACTCACAGTCTGCACTGCGCTGTACTGAGACATGTCAGGTGCTGGCACCCATATTCACTAAACAATTTTAGTGACATAAAACACAAAATTTAATAAGTTGTCCAATGCTACACGTTTGTTTATTTTTCTCTCTCCAAATTCTGACTTTAGAGCTAAATGTTGCAATTCAACGTTCTATTAAAATTACAGACTGTGGTTTCCTGGATAAACCACAAGTGATGGGCAATGATTCAATGAGGGGCTGTGGTGGGATGTTCGGAGTGCAACTTGGCGGCTATGTACCAATAAATACGCAATGACTAGACAGTGGGGGATCTCACATTACTCAGCATGGGGTTAGGGAAGGAGTAGCTCATTGCTAAAGCTAGGCAGAGATCTGGAAATGTCAGCTTCCTGCAGCAATACCCAGAGACATGGAGGACCCGTAGGGATGGGTGACACACAGGGGAAGCTGCAGGGCTACCAGGAGCCACTATGGGGCTTGCAGTGGCCATGGCTAGCTCACAATGAAGGAATGTGGACAGCCATGACACCGGGGGTGAGGGCAGGGTGCCAGCAGTGATAGGGATAGCCCAGCCGTGCAGGATAGGGCCAGCTCGCCCAGCCAGACAGCTGCCAGCCCGGGCCTTGCGTGGACAGCCCGATGCCTGAGAGCCAGCTAGGCCGCAATGTGCCCTGCAGCCCCCAGAGCGCGGCGTGCGGCCCGGGACCCACTCACCTGGTCGGTAATGCTGAGGAGTCCCATGGTCTCCAGTCAGTCAGCATGGAGCTCCCGGCATGTGGCGGAATCTCCCGCAGACCGTCCGCTAATAAGCCGTATCCAGGCGCTAACCTGCGCCGCTTCTCCTTGATCCCTTTTCTTATTGCTGCGGGAAGCGAGGGCCCGCCTACTAATAGGAGTCACAGCGCCACCTGCCAGCCGCTACCGCGAGTGCAGGACATATCGGCGCCATGCATTGTCTATATACAGCCAGCGCTTACTGCGTACAGCGCCACCTGCCGGCCGCTACAGCGAGTGCAGGACACATCGGCGCCATGCATTGTCTATATACAGCCAGCGCTTACTGCGTACAGCGCCACCTGTCGGAAAGCGAGCGGCCGTGGAGAATAATGCTTTTTTTTACGCCACATATTTTCTGTAGACGCAGCGCCACCTGGCGGAGGACAGAGAAAAACGAAAGCTCCCAATAATATGCTTCGCATCGAATGCAGAGAGCGCACCCTAGCGGTTGCTTTACAAAACTACTTTAGTCGCATTGTTACCTGTATGAGATGGGGGAGGAACAAGGGAAGTACTCATATTTTAAATTTTAAAAATGGCTCCTGGTGGAGATAAAGTGGGGATTCCCAATTTGACTGCCTTTTCAGCATAAATCTCAGGTCCTTCTATTGAAGGCATGTATTATTCTGAGGAAGAAACTTTTAAAAAACACCACTAACTCATATCCCAAATGGATAAAGAGGGACACTTTAAAGGGACACTATAGTCACCTGAACAACTTTAGCTTAATGAAGCAGTTTTGGTGTATAGAACATACCCCTGCAGCCTCACTGCTCAATCCTCTGCCATTTAGGAGTTAAATCCCTTTGTTTATGAACCCTAGTCACACCTCCCTGCATGTGACTTACACAGCCTTCCATAAACACTTCCTGTAAAGAGAGCCCTATTTAGGCTTTCTTTATTGCAAGTTCTGTTTAATTAAGATTTTCTTATCCCCTGTTATGTTAATAGCTTGTTAGACCCTGCAAGAGCCTCCTGTATGTAACTGAAATTTAATTTAGAAGAGCAATGTGTCTTATTTACGCAGACTGTTTTCTAAAGACATGTATTGCTGTTTAAAGACACATTACTGTATTATTTTCTGTGAAGATCGGTGATACGTTGTTAGAAAAGTTGGAAACCATCCCAGAACGTAGTAATTGATCACTCTAAAACTTAAGACTTGCCATGGACTTATTTTTCTGCCCGGACAAGAACACCACCATTTCAAGCATGCTTGGGGAACAAACCTGTCGTTCAGAGCTTACTCCCCGTTTACTGGTGGAACAAAGGTTTTATACAGAGAAGGTGTGTCCAGGCGAATCCCAGGCACATCAAAAAAATAATAATACTTATCAATAAATTAATACATTGATTATGCCTCGTGAAAGAGAGCTGTCCTTGCTGCATGAACCAATAGAAAGTCCGACTATAGTGCAGAAATACATGTCGGCGCATGCTTTGATTACGTTAATTAATACTACAAAGGATAGAACTTTTTTTTTTTTAATTCTTTATTTTGTTGTGCAGAAAATTCCATTCAAGTTTGTCATGCTCCAACAGCAATTGACAAAGAGACATGGTACATGGTTTACATGTAGTAAGGCATTGATAGAAACTTGTGCACATTTTGAAGAAGTATTGACAAGTTAAGGGACATGCATAATAAACAAGGCTTAAAAAAACGGTCTAGCAATATATTGTGGTGTTTGCTGTCAGAGTATGTAAATCTATCTAGAGACTCTGGGGTGAATGGAGAGATATGTCACAACAGCTCCATCAAGCATGGTAAAATAGGCTGGATATATGATTAGCCTGGCATTAATAAAGATTGCACATTTTTATATAGGGGTTACAGGTGGGGAACAGTGTCCTAATAATAATAATAAATGTCAGTAGGTAGTTAAACAAGATTGTGTGGTGGTCAAGCTATACTAACTGACATAGTCATCACTAGTACTGAGTGTTTTAATACGCAGGAATGTGCATGTCTGCAGGTTCATAAGCTTTTTGTAAAACACATCCATTCAGGCAAAGGTAACCAGCCTTCATTTCCTCTGCAGTGTTGTCGATTGTTTCTAAAGTACATTTAAAACCAATGCTTGCTAATACAGAGCATGACACGTTGTTATAAAAGAAAATCATGGTTAAGTCACGCTATGCACATGTCTAGGGTGTTGGATTACTAGCGGATCATTAATCTGTAGATATCAGATAATCATATTGAAGATTGGCTACAAGCTATGCCGTGATTGAGGGTGTGTGACTGGTGTGAGTTATAAGTCATCATTTGAGTAGTAAGAAATTACCATGAGGATGCCTAACAATTAAACACTTAAACACATAAAAACGATTGAACAGTTAGGAACATTCACGTTTTGAGGGTTGTTGTAAAGTTCTCTCCCGCTGTGAATCTCAGTTAGGGAGGCTGCGTGTTGGTCTGGTCAGCATCTGTCATGGCATAACGGTCGATTAAGTGGGCCAGGTAGCGTAAATAGTCCAGGTGTAGAGCGGTACAAATTAGTCCGTGAGAGAAGAGCGTGACGGTAACTGAAATGTCCAGGCTGCATATTAGTGGTCGATCACCCCATCCCTTGTCTTGGTACCTGGCTTCTTTGGGGTGTGAGAGTCTCAATGGCCCTGATCTTGTCGTGTTGTTTTACCCATACTTGAGTCGGGCTCCGGTTTTTGCCGGTCCGGCTGCGTGCAGCTCCTCCGCTGGCTCGGTGCAGTGCAGTGCCGGCTTGCTCTTGAAGCCTCTTCCTCTGGAGATGCGAGATGTGCGCCGGGAGGCTCACCCTTGCTTTTTTCAGCCCGGGGTAGTGGTGCTGAATTTTAGTTGCTTTTGGGCTCCTGTAAATGCCCGGGGGTCGGTTGTGTCGCCTCCGCTGGTGTAGAGTGCGTGGCGTGGAGGTTGCATGTTTAGCAGGTCGGTGAGTGGCAGACGGCGAGCTTCGCAGTGAGCTGTCGCCCCATTCCCTCTCCTCTCGTTGCCCTTGCCTGACAGCGAGTTTGCGCCAGAAGTTTACGTAGATTTCGTCCAGGCGCTTCATGGAAGTCGCAAGGCTGCCTTCACATGGCGCGTCCGCCATTTTGGGACGGCTGATTTCAAAGGCCTCAGCTTACTAGGGCTTCTGCGGGATGACATAGGCCCCCCTCTTTTCGATGGACAGTCGATTGTATACCGGGATGTCCCTCACCGGCAGGGGGGGGACGAGGAGTCCGATCGCCTCTCCTTGTCAGGCAGAGTGTCAGCAAGGAGAACGGCCGTTTCTCACCAGCTGCCTCCACCGCTTTTTCTCGGAGATGCGTCGAGGTAAAATCACCATTCGATCGGTAATATGCCGTAGATTGTGGTTCAGGGTGTCCTCAGCAGGATTTGTCAGATTTGCTTGGGTATTGAGTCAGTTTATCAGCTTTTTTTGGCGGTTCAAGGATAGAACTTTTGTGCGTATGTGCTAAGAAAAGAAGGAACATTCTAAGAAACAAGCTTGGTACATTAAACAATAACAAGAAATGGGCCCTAGGGACATATTGAGAACTACCCATTGTACAGTGCTACGGAATCTGATGGCGCTATATAAATAATAAAATAATAATAATAATAAAAGGCAGACTTGTACATTAATCCTAAAGGTGCTGGAATGTTAGTCATTCACACATTAACTCTTTCAGGGATGGAATGTTAGTTAATCTCATTTTAAACCTTACATACACTTGGACACATCAACAGAAGGATTTTATCCCAAAATATAGAGTAGCCCTCCAAAATAGGACATTTGGGAGGTATGCTATTATCTTTTCATTGGGAAGATGTTATGTGACCACAGGGGGTTTAATGGTGGAAAGGTAGCTTGGCAGGTCAACACCAAGGTTTTCTGTAATGAATCTCACTAGTTAATTCTCAAACACACATAAAAAATATGCATATAAAAGAGCAGCATGCAAATAAAAATACAAAAAAACAACAAATATTACTGGCTGTTCTATAGCACTGACATATTTGGTAGCGGGATGTATTATAGCAAGGGGATATTTGACAACAAATAATTGACATACAGAAAGGACCACCATCCTGGGGGAACAACCCCTACACGTGTACAGAGCCTGGGCCCTGAATGCAGAATATAAGTATATCCTTCCAAGTGGAAGGATTTCCCAAGTAAGTGAGATCATCTCATAAGAGTAGACAGGTTGCTAGGAAAGGACCTGCCAAGAATGGGTACATTGGCATTGTGGCAGTCTTATCAGAGATTTCAAATCTTAGAGATTGTAATAGTTTTATTTAAAAACACCTCACCTAGGCAAAAAATGATGGGGGTTTAGTTACATTATATGATCATACATTGCATAAGCCTGCCAACTACGTCAATGTACCCCATATTCGGCAGGTCCTATCCTAATAGCAGCCTAATGCTTGCTCTTATGAGATTAATCCACTTACTTGGGAAATACTTCCTTACTGGGACTCTCTGCAAGTCAAGGCTAAATAGGGTCCTGGAATGAGGCACCTGTAACAGGGAGGGGTGCAAAACCAAGGAGTTGGCCTGGGACTCCCATATATATAAATGAAACCAAGAGGGCTGCACTCACCTAAACATGCATACATTATAGGGTGCTGCTGGGGCCAAAATATACAAAATACAGAATCCAGCGCACTCGCTTATTAACTAAACAGAGATTTCAAATCTTAGAGATGTAATAGTTTTATTTAAAAACACCTCACCTAGGCAAAAAATGATGTATGCATGTTCAGGTGAGTGCAGCCCTCTTGGTTTCATTTATATGTATTAAGGCCTTTTGGCCTGTAATTGTGGGAGGGGCGTATGACTCACCTTCTACCTACTTAAGGGACACCCCTTACCTGGCTCCATACCGTCCGAGGTCAGCGCTGCATCCTGAATCCACTTCCGGTTCACGGACGGCGCCATCTTGCTTTCGGGGAAACTCTGCGTTTCGTTGGTGTTAGCGGTGTCCAGGAACTCCTTTCAGGTCTTTCCTCCCGGCCAGCCACGCACAAAAACCCGGTCTTCATTGTTGATTGAGTCCTCAGGTCTTCAAAAACGTAAGTCCGTCGCCCGGATCACTTCCCACGGCGTCACGATTTTTCACGGCCTTACTTTACGGCCGCACGCTTTACGGCCAAGTCACAGGCGAATTAACCCTCTGGTTTCCGGAAACCTATGTACCGTGTATGTAGCAATCGTATGCATCCTTATTCAGTATTCACAGTATGTTACCATGTTTCTATTTATCCTTATAAAATTTTCTGTACTTGGCAATTATCCTGGTAAATAAGTTTAATTTTAGTCTTTTATTAAGTACCTCTGTATATATATTTTCATATTGATACTTCATCTATTTTATACATACACACACACACACACAGACTGTATTTTATATACATATGATGTTTAAGCATATCCTCCCTATTCATGTGTTATAAATTATACTTAAGTGAGGGCTCAGATATATTATTAAATTAGGATATATTAGTATAACATCCTGTTATACAACAGTTATGGTTAGCCTACATTACGGCTCCTTTTTCTGTCATGCTCGTACACATACCACAAGCTCAAGGACACAGTCCTATTTTCTAAGAGTATAATGGAGATGTTATTACAACCATGTACACTACGATTACATGGCACTAACTATTCAGGCCATTTCTTATCATACTCATACGCAATACCACGAGTATATAAGAACACGGTCCTACCTTCCACAGAGGGTTTCGGGTTGAATCACACGCTTGGTTCAACCTCTCATACGTCACAACATTTTCTGCATAGATTGTCATTTCACATAATTTCACATGGCATTTACAAACTCAGGCCTTTTCTTGACACACTCAGACGACGTAACACGAGTATTCAAGAACACGGCATATACGTCTCACAAGACTTTCAGTTTTGAATCACACGTTCTGGTTCTTACATTCATACGTCACTTTACAGCAACATTTATGATTCTGCATATTGTCATTTTCACATTAAAAGTCCCTTACATTCCCAGATCAGTTTAGTGACATGCATATCATCTGATCACCTTCCATATATACACATTACACGGCCAATCCCCTGCTGCCAGGTATCGGACTCAGCATAACGCTTGTCACCAAGCATGGGCAGTCATGTCACTATCCTACTCATAGACTTTTACACCTCCCACACATACTGCTAGAAGCCATAATCCCAGCCTATACAGATTACACAGGTCTCACGGGATCCATTCTCACTCTATCCCTTTTTAGGTTTATCCAGGTTTTCATACCTGTCGATTCTCAAAACTTTATACATACTACCAGGTACGTAAGCCTGCTCACGCTGTAGTTCACATACGTTTCATTCTTCTAGGCCATAGAGTACTGGCAAGTTAGGGGTATAGGCCCAAATAGGTATCTCCCTTCTTGGCATTTCTGCCTATCGTTTAGTGGTCCGCGAGGCCAACACCCCGCCTCCAAGTCTCGGAGGCAAACGCCATCGGGCCACACGTGAGTTAGCCGCCTCGCAATATTTATAGAGAGGGCCTCACCTGTCACTCCCTCCCCCTGTTTTCTTTTACTATCACCGAGAGGCCTACGATTCCTGCCACTACGACGGGTGGCCTCAATAACCCCTCGCGCCAACTCATAGACAGAGCCTCTCATAGCCACTTGGCAACTAGCAGGGCCTCACCTGTCACCAAAGAACAAGATTAATGGTTTCGCCTTACCCGGCATAATTAGCCTGCCAGTACATCCCCTAGGATTTTCCAAAGTGTCTGGCGCATTCTCACAGTACGGGACAAGGTCCAACTGGAGCGAGATTGATACTGTCATTTTCTGCAGACACTTTGCAGGTTTGAGAACACCGGCCCGTGCATACTGCTCCTCCATGGCCATACTGCCAATTTTGTCCTACCACTGCAAACGAACCTACTACCTCACAGGGCACTGGTTCCGCTGGTTCAGCAGAGGAAACGCCCAAAGATAAACTGGGTCGTCCTATCAAGTTTTTGGGAAAATCCCAAATATGTAATAATTTCAATGTCTGTGCATGTAATTACAGTGGATGTAGGTTATTGCATATATGTTCAAACATGCTTTAGAGCACAGGCGAAAACTATGTGTCCAATTAAAATGTACCCTAAGCAATACTTAACGGATATAAAGGGAAATCTTCCCACAAACAAAGATTTATCATCGATCTGTCTGCACCTCACACCTCTGCCAATAATCACGCCATTACGGCTATCATGCAGGCAGGTGTCGGAGCACGGCTCAGCAAGACTGACATAACACATGCTTTCAAATTATTGCCTATCCACCGTACACTATGGCACCTGCATGGCATTAAGTGGGCCGGGCACTACTATTTTTTCTCACGTTTAACGTTTGGTTCAAAAGTAGTCCGGCCTTTTTCGACGTATTCGCCGAAACACTATGCTGATTATTGTTAAATGTAGCCAGATGCCCTACAGTTATACACTACTGGATGATTTCTTACTGATCGAAGAGAATATTTCTCCACCCAGTAGCCTCATAGAAACCATCAGTCTTTTTAAACAGGTGGGCGTCCCAGTTTCCCCCACCAAAACCGAAGGACCAGATACAGTTATCACTTTCCTAGGAATCATACTAGACTCAGCCACAGCCAGCAAGCCAGCCTGCCACACACCAATATAGAGAACATTCTTACCAACATTAACCTATACTTACACCTCGGTACTTGCAACCGCAAGAATTACATCTCTACTTGGGTCACTAAATTTTGCCATGCGCATTATACCCCAAGGCCGGGCTTTCATCTCACGACTCCTAAACATGTTCCCACTGTTTAGCATGATGCACACAGGTTACCCCTGGATACCCAGGCCACGGCAGACCTACTTATGTGGAGAAACTTTTAACCACCTGGAATGGGAGAAGCATGTTTCCCCCTGAATTGTCTGACTCTTCACCTACCATCTGGTCAGACGCGGGTCTACCACAGGTTTCGCAGTAATTTACGGGAATGAATGGCTTTGGGGTAGTTGGCCTCCAGAGGTTCAGGACCTGGAGAGTTTTTCCAACTACTTCAGCTCTATTTGAGATATATCCCATTGTGGCAGCTGCCGTGACATGGGGGCATCTATGGGCAGGTTCGTCAGTACGTTGCTACTCAGACAACCAAGCAACGCACCACATCATAAACAAAGGTCGATCCAAATCACTGACCATTATGAGGTTCTTGAGGAAACTCACCTGGCTGGCCGCGTGTCACAATTTTTTCTTGTTTTGTGTGCATGTCCCAGGTGTATACAACACGGCTGCTGACCATTTGTCTTGTTTCAATTTACAGGCTTTTCGACATACTTCCGTCAGCTGCACGCACAGCCACGACCACTCCACCTTTCCACCAACTAGTCATGGACTAGACGCTATAATGCAACATAGCAGGACATTGTCACAATTAGCGCTATCCGCCAATACCCGGAAGACCTATGACAGGGCTTTCCTTCTATTCAAAAGATTTCTGTCATCACACAATATCGCACAACCTTTCATTATGACATCCTTGTTGGGTTTTGCTTCCTTTTTGCCACCTCAAACTCAAATTATCATACAACACAATCAAGCTATATCTAACAGGCATACAACATCACATGTTAACATTACAACCAATCAACACAAGTTTCATGTCCTCCTACCAGATCAAAAATATCCTTAGGGGTATTCAGAGATCCGAACCCCCACGTACTGCGCAAAGGCTACCCATAGACGTCAATATTTTCAAAGATCTATCCAAACTACTAGATTTAAAACCCTTTGCCAACAACACAAACCTTGTTATTAAAACCGCCATCTATATGGCTTTTTATGGGTTTTAAGACCAAGAGAATTTACCGCCATCTACACAACCCAGTCCACTCACATTCTGCTTCACTCACACTTAACAAAACACATGGATTACTATATCTTGCCTCTGCATCACTCCAAAACCAATCAACACGCACCTCCGGTAGAGGTTAGATACTATCCTACCCACAACGAGTGGTGCCCCGTCACATTACTGGACACATATACCCAGGTTTTACAAGCATCACCATCTCAACCACTTTTGTCTACAAGGTTCGGTACTCACTACCACCACCTTCATGACCCACGTCAGGTCATTACTTACACAACTAGGCCTAAAAGCAAATAACTATTCGGGCCACTCCTTCCGCTTAGGAGCAGCCACTACAGCGCTGGAAGTCCTCTGCATACTCTAGATACACACCTAACCCAGTACAAGAAGTTAGAAATGCCTTTCAAGATATGTCTGGTTAAAGTATGTATATTGCTCGTTTCGTAATAAATTTTGATTTTCTACTTTTGCCCTCTTTATTTACAGGTCTACCTCATCGTCGGTTCCGGCACACCACAACCGACTTGCTCTTGTAATACCATCCCACACCTAACAGTGTTTGTATCTTCTGTACTATCAGGAGCCCTTAACACAAGTATTAAGGCCTTTTGGCCTGTAATTGTGGGAGGGGCGTATGACTCACCTTCTACCTACTTAAGGGACACCCCTTACCTGGCTCCATACCGTCCGAGGTCAGCGCTGCATCACCCTCCCACCCACTCCTCTTTATCAACTCCTTTTTCTTACATTTCTTCTAGGTGGGCCCTCTTTATTTACAGGTCTACCTCATCGTCGGTTCCGGCACACCACAACCGACTTGCTCTTGTAATACCATCCCACACCTAACAGTGTTTGTATCTTCTGTACTATCAGGAGCCCTTAACACAAATATATATATATATATAGAACATGCACAAAATACCTTATATATCAAGGAGCGCTATATATATATATATATATATATATATATTTATTATTATTACTGGTATTTATATAGCACCAGCATATTCTGTAGCGTTTTACAATATTATCAAATTTAACAATAAATGAGACAATTAAAAAAACTTACAGGGACAATAGGTTGAAGATGGTCCTGCTCAAACAAGCTTACAGTCCATAGGAGGTGGGGCGTAAAACCCAACAGGACAGGAGGTAGCAATCAAACAAGGTGGAGTGAAGCAGAGCTGGAGGGGAGAATAGAGTGCTGCCCTTTAGGAGAGAGCAACGGACAGGTATGTGAGGTAGAGGTTACTCTGGGAGGCCACATGCTTTCCTAAAGAGATGGGTTTTGAGGCACTTTTTAAATGATTGAAGACTAGGGGAGAGCTTGATGGTTGTAGGCAGGCTATTCCAAAGGAAAGGAGCCACCCGCGAGAAGTCCTGCAAGCTTTAGTTGGCTGTATGGGTGCGAGGAGCAGACAGGAGAAGGTCATGGGCAGAGCGCAGAGACCGAGAAGGGACATAACTGCGGATCAGTGAAGAAATATAGGACGGGCTAGAATTGGTCAATGCTTTATAGGTGTGGGTTAATACCTTGAATGGACTCCTATAGGATACAGGAAGCCAATGTAAGTACTGACAGAGGGGAGAGGTGTGAGAGGAGCGGCAGGAGAGGAGAAAACAGTCTAGCTGCAGCATTCATTACAGACTGTAGCGGGTCAATACGACTTGTGGGAAGACCTGTTAGGAGAGAGTTACAATAATCCATGCGAGAGATTACTAGAGCATGGACAAGCTCCTTAGTAGCATCTTGTGTAAGAAAGGGGCAGGTGTGGGCTATGTTTTTAAGGTTGAATCTACAGGATTTGGTAACAGACTGGATGTGAAGCTCAAATGTGAGGCCAGAATCAAGTATAACGCCAAGACAGTGTGCTTGCTAGGATGAAGAGATATATAGAAGTTGGGATAGTCTGCAACTGCAGAGCCTCTCAACTTAAATATCGTCACCAAAGTGGTGTCTGGGGCTTAACCCTTTGTAATTCACAAAAAGAAAAATAGAAAAAGAAAAAACTGACGAAGGTGTACACGCAGTGCACTGAATGGCACGTCGGGCTATTTTCTTATCTCACAGGCAGTGGCGTCCATACCAGGGTCGCAGGGGTCGCGGCTGCGACCGGGCCAGGCCCACCAGGGGACCCGGCCGCCCTGCGACCCAGGTATGTACCCACAGGGCCAGCCTCTTCTGCTGGGGGGCCCAGGAGCCGGCCACCTCCGGGCCCCCCGAGGCTGACTCTGCTGTCACCAGGCTGGCTGGCGGGCGCGTGAGGGAGCACTGTCCCCTGGGTGCTCCCTCTTCAGCTCCCTCGCGCACCGCACTGAAACCGGAGCCGGAAGATTACGTCATCTTCCGGCTCCGGCATCAGTACGCGGCGCCGTGAGGGAGCTGAAGAGGGAGCACCCAGGGGACAGTGCTCCCTCGCGCGCCCGCCAGCCAGCCGGTTGACAGCCTGGCCAGCAACACCACTGGACCCCAGGGAATCCCCCAGCTCTCCCACAGGTAAGGAGGCTGGGGGGATTAAATAAAAAAAACCGTTTGAGTGTGTTAGTGAGTGTGTGTGTTAGTGTTAGTGAGTGTGTGTGTTAGTGAGTGTGTGTGTTAGTGTTAGTGAGTGTGTGTGTTAGTGAGTGTGTGTGTTAGTGAGTGTGTTAGTGAGTGAGTGTGTTAGTGAGTGTGTTAGTGTTAGTGAGTGTGTGTGTTAGTGAGAGTGTTAGTGAGTGTGTGTGTTAGTGTTAGAGTGTGTGTGTTAGTGAGTGTGTGTGTTAGTGAGTGTGTTAGTGTTAGAGAGTGTTGGTGTTAGTGAGTGTGTGTGTTAGAGTGTGTGTTTGTGTGTGTTAGTGTGTGAGTGTGTGTGTTAGTGTGTGTGTCTGTTACTGAGTATGTTTGTGTGCGTCTGTCACTGAGTGTGTGTCTGTCAGTAAATGTGTGCGTCTGTTCATGAGAGTGTGTGTGTGTGTGTGTGTGTCTTAAGCACTTACCTTTCTCCAGCGCCGGACTCCCTTAACGCTGGGGATCTCTCCGTCCCCATCCGCCTCTCAGTTCCGAATGCACATGCGTGGCAAGAGCCACACGCGCATTCAAACCGCCCATAGGAAAGCATTACTCAATGCTTTCCTATGGACGTTCAGCGTCTTCTCACTGTGATTTTCACAGTGAGAATCGCAGAAAATCCTCTAGCGGCTGTCAATGAGACAGCCACTAGAGGCTGGATTAACCCTCAGTGAAACATAGCAGTTTCTCTGAAACTGCTATGTTTTCAGCTGCAGGGTTAAAACTAGAGACCTGGCACCCAGACCACTTCATTGAGCTGATGTGATCTGGGTGTCTGTAGTGGTCCTTTAAGTGTATGTGTTTATGCATGCACTGGCATACATACCGCGGTCGCACGGGTCGCAGCCCTGCGACCAGGTGCCCGCCGCCATGTGTTGCGGCCCCAGCCTGCGCAGAGTAAGCGCTCGCGCAGGGGGAGGGCCCCGGATCAGTTTTCGCACCGGGGCCCCATGGGTTGTGTGTACGCCACTGCTCACAGGGTCACTTTGGTGTACTATACCATGCATATTTTTAATAGCACTTAACCTTTCTTTTCTTTTTCTAATCTCGGATTGTCTAGTAAGCTTAACAGGGAGAGAGGCTGTATCTTATGTCTATGCTGCATTTTCTTTAGAGGGACACTACAGACACCTGAACAACTACAGCTTAATGTAGATGTTCATGTATGATCTATAGCTCCCTGCAGGCAATCTAATGTAAACACTGTATTTTCAGAGAAAATACAGTGTTTACATTGATTGATAGGAATACCTCCAGTGGCCGTCACTTAGACGGCCACCAGAGGGACTTCCTATCATGCAGGGCCCTAAAAAGGCCCTGTACACGTCAATACGTCTGACGTGTGCAGGAGAGAGAAGGCACTGTGTGCGCGCCTTCTCTCTCCAGCCTGTCAGCAGAGGAGGGGGGCGGGCAAAGACCGCGAGCTGAGCTGTAGTGCGGTAGTGCGCTCAGGACTTCATGAATGCCGCCCTCTGAAGTATGTGCACATGTGCGGCGAAGCCGCGCATGCGCACAAGGGAGCAATGACGCTTCAAAATGGAAGCGTCTGATTGCTCCCTGCTCGCACCTGCCTATTTCATCATTTTGATGAAATAGGGGGCACGGCTTCACGAGGCCCCCAGCGCTGGAACCAGGTGAGTAAAAACTGCTGCCTGGAGAGTCCCTTTAACCAACTATAAGCGCTGCTTTAGACATTACTAAACTAAGATACTATTATGTGGAATATGCACGATGGCAAATATCCACTATCTTTGATGTATATCAGCCTTGCTTCATACTAAATTCACATTGACAGTGAACACTTATTATTAAAACTGACTATCTCCCTTTACCTTGCTAACTGGATTTAATTAACCCTTAGGATGCCCCATAGCTTGGCCAATTCACAATAAAGCCTTTATTGTTGGTATCCTAATTGAGTTATTTTTCAGCCAGAGCAAAGCAACTTTGCTTTAGCAATTACCCTGACTCCTATACTTTAGGTTCTAAGACAGGCCAACATTGTGTTTAGCTTTCCACATTATCCAGGCTATATCAGCATTTATAAGCAATCTTCTTGTTTTGTCTTGAATGTGGATATTATATTTTTCTGCTTGCAAGGAAAGACAAGGAGTTCAGTTTTAGAGAGAGTGAGTTTCAAAAAGCAGAGATGGAAGAAATGCAAGCAGTGACACATTGCAGGACGGCAGGGGAGAGGTCCGGGGATGAGAAGTATATCTGAGTGTCATCAGCGTACAGGTGGTATTGGAATCCAAATGAGGTAATACGTTTGCCAAGAGAGGCAGTATAAAGAGAAAATAGAAGGGGACCAAGGACAGGACCTTGGGGGACTCCAACAGAGACAGGATGAAGGAAGGAGGTATCATTAGAAAAGGAGACACTGAATGAGCGTTGGGAGAGATAGGAGGAAAACCAAGAGACAGTGTGATTGAAGAGTTTGAAGAAGGGGAACATGGTCAACAGTGTCAAAGACAGCAGGGAGGTCAAGAAGAATTAGTATAGAGTAGTGCCCTTTGGATTTAGCTGCGATTCGGTCGTTAGTGACTTCAATAAGAGCAGTCTCAGTAGAGTGGAGGGCGCAGACGCAAGACTGAAGAGGGCCAAGGGGAGAGTTGGAATTGAGGAAGCAAGTCAGACAGGTAAAGACAAGTCTTTCCAGAAGCTTTGAGGAAAAAGGGAGCAGGGATATGGGACGATAGTAGACATGTGCAATTCAGTTCGGTCCTAATGGACCCTAACCCACTCCTAACTCATCCCTAATTCTTCTCCTACCCCTAACCCTACACTTACCCGAATTGCAGAAGTCTCGAATTTCGAAAGTGCCAATTTTGGAATGCCGGACCAAACCAAATTTTTTGCCCATGCACATCCCTAGACAATAGTTAGAAGGGGAGGACGGGTCAAGAGATATTTTTTTAAGATGGGTACTACAGTAGCAGGGACAACACCAGAAGAGAGAGAGCAGTAGAAGATGTGTGTTAAGGAAGGCACACAACAAGAGGAGAGAGATCTGATAAGGGGAGAAGGGACAGGATCAAGCGGGCAAGTGGTAGGTCGAGAGTAAAGGAGAAGTGCAGCCACATCTTGTTCTGTAGCCTGGGAGAAAGTCTGAAAGGTAGGAAAGTTGGGAATCAATATATACAACCACAGGTAAATGAAATGAAAGATCTCCCTCCTGGAGCCATGGCAGGCACGCATGGCAAGTGGGTAACTGAAGACTCTCAGCTTCCGCCTCTGGCAGGTCCTCTCTCTTGTAAGCTACAGCTTTCCGTGGTAACTATCGGCAATGCTCCAGTATCACATACTGCCAGAGCTAGGAAGAAGAGCCTTCACCTGGCAGAGGTGAAGGCTGAGAGCCTCTGGAGTACCACTGGACCACCAGGTTATGTAGTGTCCTTTCTCCTTGGCCAGAGTTAGGAAGCAGACAAGGGGGAAACGTTTCAGTAAAACATAAATAATTAATAAGAAAATAAAGAGTAGCCCCTATCCCCTACACACAATGCATTACACTTGTCCACTATATACATATACTGAATGTATGCATCCCTTAAACACTCAATGCATTCATTACACATAAACACTGCATCCATTACACATGCACTGCATCCCTAACAGTGAACCTGAAATAAGTAAATTATCTTACCAGAAATTGCTCCCATGTACAACTGAATAGACTATATATATCAAAGATACATGGTGTATTCAATGTATAATATATTGATTTAGTCAACTTTCCTCGTTCCAGTGCAGAAGTTGGCCCTGTTGGTGGACTCGAGGCAGGTCTTGTGGACAGACTCGTTGCAGGCAGCCCTTGAGCTGTGTAAGGGGCCCCAAAATTTCTGATGGAAGCACGGCATACAAAATATTTACAGTGACCAGAGGTCAAGAGCGCCCTGCTCAAACAAACCATGGAAAAAGCTTAAAAACCTGACAATTGATACAGGCCTCTACTATATATATTTTAGATTAAGCATTCTTAAAAATTGGAATCCCATTTGCATATTACTTTTATATTTTTGGTTATGGCAAAGCATATAGAATATTTTCATTTTTATGGTCCATAATCTCCTAACTTTACCTCCTCGACGGAGTTACATTTCATTGTGTTATTTGATTGCCTGTGATTCCCCATCTTATGATGTTTTTTGTATTGTATTGAGTGTGTCACACCATAAGTTTAATGTAATGTTGATAAGGACTAGTAATCGGTGGAAATATATTGATGAATTTTGTGGCTTGCCTGTTTTTTTCAGTGAATCCAGTCATGAAGTTTTAAGACCTGCTCTCTGGCCACACTATTCCCTTGTCCTGAGCCCTAAGCAAAGAGCTAAGTCTGTGACATGCAAGTGCCTTTCTGAAGGCACTATTGGGGGCAGAAAGAGCACAATTTGCCTCGAAGAAGAAGAACTGACAGAGAGGTTGATATCTGTACCTGCCTAGAAGATGTGGTGGTTCATGGGTCCATGGAGAAGGGACAGATGGCGCTGTGGGACAGAGATCAGTCAACCCTATTTCCATTACACTTCATCTCTACTAACTATGAGACTTGTGTACAAATGCATTTCATATGGGTCAACGAATATGACTTCATGGGTAAATCCAGGATGCATCAATTTGTTTGGGTGTAGATTAAAAGCAATTTGATCCATTCAACCCACTTGAAATGCATTTGTGCACAAGTCTACTCACTTTGAAGACAGGATATAAAATAATTAGATTGATAAACAAGATACTGATGTTCTCGGAGTCTTCTAGGTGCTGAAGATACCCCAGTGAAGATGGGAACCATTCTTCATATTTTACAGGTTGTGCTTGGGCATCCAGGCTTTCTGGGAGAAAGAGCACAAAGTTATCAACTCTTATCCAATTTGCACCAGCTATGTTACTTCGAGGGCACTGGTTTTCAACAAGAGCGCCTTAACCCCTTAAGGACACATGACATGTGTGACATGTCATGATTCCCTTTTATTCCAGAAGTTTGGTCCTTAAGGGGTTAATCCAGTGCAAGCACACAGACCTCAGGACTGTAGCAGTTTGAACATAATGCTTAAAATTGTTTGTTTAATAAAGCGTCAGCTTTAAAATTTGGATTTCCACGTGAATATATTTTTAATACTAATGTGAACATTTTGCTAGGAGAAAAACATTCTCTAGGTAGGCTATATGCAAATTTAACATTTGTAAGCTGCAGAAGATACAAAGAAAAAAATTACAGTTGTGCCTTGGAAATATTGCTGTTATTGAAGTGGGCCTTGGTCCAAAAATGTTTGGAAGCCATTGTTCCACACCATACCACTATCCAATTATAGGCCTACCAAGAATCCTGCATAGCACATTCAATTAAAGTGGCCTAAGCTTCACTTTATGGCACAACACTGTGGATCCACCATGGTTGAGAACATTTTGCATGGCCGAGGAGCTACAGGCAATATGTAATGACATATTTTCACTGGATTGATTTTTTGGCATAGTGCATAGACAGGTGTAGTGCCTGTCCTGGGGGAGGGGGTAGTGCCTGTCCTTGTCTCTCCTTGTCTTTCCTCCTCCTAATACTGATCCCCCTCTTTCGCTCTCCCTTCAAGTTAGTAGTACCCACATGGTGTAGCACAGTATGTAGCACTTTACAATTAGAGAATGAGGATTTTTCAGAAGAAATAATTGACATACAAATTATTTACAGAGACAAGAGTTGAAGAAGGCCCTGCTCAAACAAACTTAAGTCCAGACCAGATTCATTTTGAGTTGAGAACCCGGACCCCTCCACTGCAGGTGCCCCTTTGGAAGTGCCACAAAAAGCCACAGATTAGAGCATGTAAAGCAGGTGTGGAATTAATTTAACCAGGATGCTGAGTAGCTATCATCAAAAGACTATTTTAAAAAGAGATATGCATGACAGTTGCAGTTATTTTTTCCTCAGGAAAGCCCTGAGCAAAGTGAAATGTGTACGGCGTCTTGGGAACACAAGAAGGGGGTCTAGACAGTGACCCCTCGTTCTTTAAAATGAAGACCCCAACCAATGCCCACGGGTAGAGGTAGGGCAGGGGTGTACATTACTAGCTAATGGGCCATTGGCTGCAAGCTTTTTAGCGGTCATATGATTAACCCTTGACTGGCCAAATTGGTTTCCAGAACTGAAATTCAGCCAAATGGGCAAATTGCAGAGCCTGCCAAGTCCTCTACAACGTTTTCAATTCTGAAAACTTTAAAAATCGGAAGAAACAAAGAAGTGTACCATGCACAAGTCTAAATTTAGCAACTCACCAAAATTCTATTTTGCAAATAAAAGTTAAACCTAACAAAACCTGTAACTCTGGACTACAAGACAATTCCTTAAGAACTACAAGACAAGTCCCAAAGGACTGAATGCAATTTCCCTGCTAAATAAACCTTTCATACATTAGCTTTAGGGTATAGTGAAACAAACAAGTAACAGTAATAATGTGTGCATGAAGATTTTATATATAGACAGACTGCCTCTATTTTCATTGAAATAACAGTGTTACAAAGAAAAGATCTTTAGTTAGCCTTTGAACATAGGTTTGAATTGCAGTCAGAATTTGTAACGTCCACAAAATCATACATGTAAGAATGCAAATAATCTCAACAAAGTATTCCCAAACACAATAACTTCCTATTGGTAATGTATTTACACATGTTAAGAAAATTAGGAAGGTGAAACACTACCACCCAATATAAAGGAAACCCAGGGTATCAGATACGGCTGCATTGTATTTAAGAAGGCGCATTTCACATTTCATTAAATGGGCAAACTTTTATGCTTAAAATATTCGCTTTCAGTCAATGCCTTGAAAAATATCCACAGAAATAGGAAACGTTTTACAGTTATCTATTGCCAGCATTCATTATTTCCATGGTGACTTCCTTGCCACATTCTCATTTGTTTCAGCTGCTTCTTTAATAATTTGAAGTACCAACTCATTTCGTTTCCGCACCTCGGCCAAAGTTGCTGGATTCGCTTCTGGATAATTCTTGAAATGAGAAAAGAAAATGTATTTTCAGCAGAGTCACATTTAAAAAGTTTCCTTCTTTTTACTGTATATACGATTTGCAACTATTAATTTAATATTGTAAAGCGCTACGGAATCTGTTGGCGCTATATAAATGGCAATAATAATCATAATAATAATTTATTAACTATTTAGATGGATCACTGCAAAGAACCCTGAAAAACAAGTTGCAATGTCATGCAATTCCAAGCACTATGACCACAATAAACTGCTGTAGTTTTTATGGTGCTAGGAATTCCCTGGTGCACACTACTTACTCACCCCAATGTAAGTAGTTAAACTATATCTGAACAGTGTGAATTCTTAACTTCTAAGCTTCTTCTTAGCTACCTTTCTAGCTAGCAGTTCTCAGCTACACCAGGTTGTGCACAGCTTAGCGCTCTGAGAATGAGTAGTGTGTGTATAGTGAGTATATAATGAATGCAGAGTGTGTGTGTGTTTGTGCAGTGGGTGTATATAATGAATGCAGAGTGTGGGTGTGTATAATGAATGCAGAGTGTGGGTGTGTATAATGAATGCAGAGTGTGGGTGTGTTTGTGCAGTGGATGTATATAATGAATGCAGAGTGTGGGTGTGTTTGTGCAGTGGGTGTATATAATGAATGCAGAGTGTGGGTGTGTTTGTGCAGTGGATGTATATAATGAATGCAGAGTGTGGGTGTGTTTGTGCAGTGGGTGTATATAATGAATGCAGAGTGTGGGTGTGTTTGTGCAGTGGGTGTATATAATGAATGCAGAGTGTGGGTGTGTTTGTGCAGTGGGTGTATATAATGAATGCAGAGTGTGGGTGTGTTTGTGCAGTGGGTGTATATAATGAATGCAGAGTGTGGGTGTTTGTGCAGTGGGTGTATATAATGAATGCAGAGTGTGGATGTTTGTGCAGTGGGTGTATATAATGAATGCAGAGTGTGGGTGTTTGTGCAGTGGGTGTATATAATGAATGCAGAGTGTGGGTGTTTGTGCAAGTATGTAATGTGTGTTAAATAGGGGTGGGGGCATTTTTAATTTTTTAAATATTGAATTTTTTTACATTTTGTTTGTCCCCCCTCCCTGCTTCTTACCTGGCCAGGGAAGGGGGATATGGCATTCTCTCAGGAGCCCGCGGCGGTCCTGGGGAGCCCAGCAACACTCTTACATCCCTTCCCAGCAGCTCCCCTGTCTAACTCTTGAGGCTTGTGTGCCGTGCGGAGCGTTGCCATAGAAACACGTGGCAACACTGACAGCCGCGGGACTCGTGAGATTTACACAGGGGAGCTACTGGGAAGATAAGTAAGAGTGTGCAGGGCTCCCACGGACTGCTGCGGGCCCTCCCAGGACCCTAATGGTGGCCCTGGTCTGCATTATTGGCCGATACCAATATTGCTGATAATATCAGCCAGAACGATAATCGGTCAATCCCTAGCCATAACCACTAATGCATTCAATGTGGATCATTTATAAACTACACAAAACAGAATAAAGACATGAAAAATGTACATGAATATGGCAAAAGAGAATGGGACTACTTACAACAAGAACTATATGGCCATTTGCAACAATATGTAATCAGATCCCCTGTATCAATTAACATCTGGAACACATCTGCCATATGTTTTTTATGATTACCGGTTTTATTGATGCAAAGTTAACTAAACTTATATGCCAGCGTAGCAGACGCATTATAACTCCTGCTAGAAGCCATTACAAAATGTTCCTCTGCTGTGAACCTAGAATGTATGTTGTGGTTAGCCCTCGGTTGCTTTAGCTCTGACGTAACAAGGACTACTATTTACCCGGGACTTTGTAACACACTATGATTCAATTCATTATCTTATTGTTGCCATCCCACGATAGGCGGGATTACAGTTTGCCTAGTTTTACATGAGACAACCCAGCGGTGACCATATATGCTAAAACACCACAGCACACTGTAACTCATGACTACCTCTTCATATTTTGAGGACCCAGGACATACTTGAAAACAAGAGAAATCTCAATACATCTTTCCTGGTAAAATATTTTATAAATAAATAAATCATATTTGATTGGCCTCCAGTAACACAGTGGGTAGGCTTCTGTTTATTTTCCATTTGGCGCATAGTTAACAACACATCAGGAGCGCTATTTAAAGCTACCATAAAGACGCACTATCAGCATCTCACTACATCGCTCTTACTGCAACATTCATAACGGAAGCAACCAGGGCCCATTTATTGTTGCTAACCTTAACAAGTCACATGCACTTTCATGGCTTGTCTCATTAGCCCACCAAAGGTCTGAGACAATTTTATAATTAACACAATGCATCTCGATATGTTTTTATATGTCTCGTGTTCATTTTTATAATGCCGCTCCAGTGAGCCGAGTCTATCCCAACATATGCTCCCTATCCTTACATGAAAGTTATTCACACCAGGAACTCTTAGAATTTGAACCGATCATAGGGACCATGTCATTGTTTATATATATATATATGCACATTACTGTCAAGACATCGCTTGCTACTGGTAAAGCTACCACCTAGTTAACCATGCGGAGTTATGTGAACCCGCTATCCGTGATGCCTACAAGCAATTGTTTATTTCTCACGGCTTGTCCTCAGGTGTCAAATGTAGTGTCAGGATTTGTTTAACTAACCTTACGAGGCTCTGTTGGAATACTGCTTTTTCAATAAAATATGTAATAAGGTTGTGTGCATGGTACTCCACAGATCAGAGAATTCCTAACAATTACAAAATGCATTTTCATTTTAAGATGGTTTTACATTATATCTGGCATCCATTGGACAACATTTCCTGCTTTCAGGAATTAAGCTCCTGCCAAAATTAGTAGGGGGTAGAGGGTTGGGGAGCAGTCCTTAGCAGACCTCAGGTAAGAGGTCAAATTGTTCTACAATGGTTTGCCTACTCACAAGAATATAAATGTTTATACTTAAAGGGACACTATAGTCACCCAAACCACTTCAGCTCAATTAAGTGGTCTGTGCGCCACGTCCCTCAGGTTTTAACCCTTTACATGTAAACATATCCGTTTTAGAGAAACTGCTTTGTTTACATAGCAGGGTTAATCCAACCTATACTTTTCAATAGTATATAACACATGGATACTCTACCCCCCTCTCTCACTCTCCTTTTCTCCTCCCCAGTTGTAAATACCTCCATATAACTGTTCAATCCCATTCTCTGTTCTTCAGGCCTCACTCAACTCAGTGAAAGACTGCATTTTTTTTTCTCCCCACTTCCCACCCTTCCCTCAAATATATAGCATGCTCCTCCAGCTGTTTGAGATTCTCACCCAATTACCTCTTCATTCCCCTAACATCTTACCAATAGCTGCTTCTCTGTTAACTCTTTCAGCCATCCCATCCAAACTTCCTCCTGTCTCAAATCCCCATGGTATCCTTTAGATTGTAAGCTCACGGGCCATCTGGCCAAGCACTTTGTATAAAAGAGCTCCAATGGCAAGATATTAGCTTACAGGCAGGGCTCTCTCTACCTCTTTTTTTGTCTGTGTATATTGTACGTTTCTCCACTAATTGTACAGCGCTGCAGAATCTGTTGGCGCTATATAAATAGCAGTAATAAATAAACCTCTAGTGGCTGTCTTCCTGCGCAATTGGCATCCAGCGTGCAGAACGTCCATAGGAAAGCATTGAGAAATGCTTTTCTATGGACTGTTTGAATGCGCGGCATGCGAATTCCGCTCCACAAGGGAGCTGACGTTGGTGGGGGAGGAGAGGTCACCAGCACCGAGGGAGCCAGGCGCTGGATTAAGGTAAGTAGCTGAAAGGGTTTTAACCCCTTCAGCGCCAAGGGAGGGGGACCCTGAGGGTGGGGGTCCCCTTAGGGCACTATAGTGTCAGGAAAACGGGTTGTTTTCCTGACACTATAGTGATCCTTTAAATAGCTGAAATTAGGAATAAATAAGTGCATTGCTGACAAGTTATTTTCCAGTTCAACTAGTCTGTCCTAAATAGTGAAATTTACGAGACAGCCAGTGAATAACACTGTGTCAATTTCAACACATTTACTTGTTAAAAAGAATTAAAAGAACGCTTCAAGCACCATAATCACTACAGTGCGTCCCCAATGCAAGGGGGGGGGGGGGGGGTTGAGCACCAGGGTTCTCCTAGCACCATAACTACTTCAAAACGGCGTTTCTTACAACACGTGTTTAAGGCAGCTTGACAAAGTCTAAAAGACGTGCAATTCTCTCCATGCAAAGCACAGTCAATGGACATTTATCATCAAAGCAGATTTTATTCTTTATTTATAAATTACTAGGAGTATTGTTTATAAAATGAATCCCGAATGACATCAGCGACCTCTGCCGTGATACAACATGTCCGCCCGGCTCACAGCAGCCAGTTACACAACATTACCCGTACCTTGCGCATCTCTAACCTGCGCTGCTCTCCTGGGGCTACCAGGAGCCACAATACACCCCCGACCCCACCGAAAGCACCCAGGGTCAGCGTCGTAATTACAATCCGCCGCACCGTCTCCATGGCGACCTGCTGCCGCCAAGCGAGGGGATCGTGTGATGGGATAGAACGTCGCTTTCAGTATCATCGAGACTAAAATACGGATAGAGCGTCGCAACGAACACAATAGAGAGAAAAGTCGAGATAGAATGTCTCTTACATAAGCAATGGGAAACTAGTGTGTTCTAGGCATTCATGTATTTCATGTGTGGGAATGGCTGACATGGAGGATGCCTTTTGTAGGGGTTATATAGGACTTTCTGCTTGTGATTCTAGCCTGTTAACCATTACATAGGGATGTTTTATATTCTCATAAATCCAGTAAGGCACTGCCACTGGGGTCCTGGCATATTTTGTCAGTACTTTGACCAGGCATGTCTCCCAAGTGTCCCTATTTAAAGTCAAAATCCCTCTGCCCATATTTTGTATCCGAATGTCCCTCCTTTTCAGGAGCTCCATATTTTGGTGTGTCTGAGTGTATAACAGCAATAGTACAGTAATGTGTCTTTAAACTACAATTAAAGGATCACTATTGTGTCAGGAAAACAAACTCGTTTTCCTGACACTATTGTGCTCTGAGGGTGCCCCCACCCTGATGTTCTCCCTCCTGACACTACATTTGACACCTGAGGACAAGCCGTGAGAAATAAACAATTGCTTGTAGGCATCACGGATAGCGGGTTCACATAACTCTGCATGGTTAACTAGGTTAACCACCAGTTAACTACCAGTAGCAAGCGATGTCTTGACAGTAATGCGCATATATATATATATATATATATATATATATATAAACAATGACATGGTCCCTATGATCGGTTCAAATTCTAAGAGTTCCTGGTGTGAATTACTTTCATGTAAGGATAGGGAGCATATGTTGGGATAGATAGTTAAAACCCCATTCAGCTACTTACCGTAATCCAGCGCCGGGCTTTCTCGGCGCTGGTGACCTCTCCTCCCCTGCCAACATCGGCAAGTGCCGCTCGCGCTTTCAAACAGTTCATAGGAAAGCATTTCTCACTGCTTTCCTATGGACATTCTGCATGCTGGATGCGCCTCTAGCGGCTGTCCGTAAGACAGCCACTAGAGGTTGGATTAACCCTTTCTCTGAAACTGCTATTCTTACATCTGCAGGGTTAAAACCTGAGGGACCTGGCACCCAGACCACTTAATTGAGCTGAAGTGGTCTGGGTGACTATAGTGTTCCTTTAAGTTTTATAAGTCAGTAAATAAGATTCCTTGTTTTGTACGAGCATATTCACTAGGGATCGACTGATGTAATTTTTTTTTTTTTTTTTTGTCAATCTTTCTTTTATTAAGGCATGTGCAATAGGGTACAGAATAATAAGAGGGGAAATGCAATGGTAATATACAGATAAGGGTTAATACAGCGTTAATTACATTTCCTGCTGAACAATGCCTAATTTTTCTTTTTTGTGTTGGTTAACGGGAGTAGGTTCACGTTTGGTTTTAATTACGGTTGGACAAACATGTTTAAAACAGAGTTATAACATTACTCTAGCCCAATTACGTCGTGGCATAGGTGTTGGAGCAGGTAGCCCCTGCCTTGACTTGTCGTCTGATTGTCAGCTGGTCAGTGCTGATCTATGGGCTATACCGATGTACATGTTCATTAGAGGACTAGATTTGAACATCTTTAAACTTAAATGCAGTATGACAGCAAAAAACGTTACTACGGGAACGAGGCATGCTTTAAGCATTATGGCTGGCAGCGCTTCTCTGACATGGATATGTCCATGATTATGCAAAAATGTAGACAGCCTAACGAAGCCTGTGCAGTTGAGTTTGCAGTAACTAAATAGATTACATATAGAAGTTAAACCAAAAAGCTGTAGTAAGGAGCTCCAAACGGCAGTTATCAGTGCTAGATGCAGCCTATAGTGTGTAGTCATGTGCTATACTCTCTAAGTATAGAGATGCCCTGCATAAAATCTAGGGTGGGACGCTTAGAGGAACTCGAGTGGGTCATTAAGTATAACTTTTGAAAGCGGTCAGTAGAGTCCACACATTGTCAAATACAGCGCTTATTTGCATGAGGGTACAATTGCATTGGGTATAAAACCGCTATGTGTTCAGTGGCTAACGAGCTAGTCGCCTGCGGTAAGTATATTGTATGGTATGCTGCACTGCTGCTACATGGAACGAATATTCTCTGCTGCGTGGGAACACTCATGAGTTCTGTAAATTAGTTAGACAACAATCTGGATACTCATCAGTAAGACGAATAAATTGCAAGGAGACACCTATATGAGACAAGCAAACCGTGGGGGCTGTACTCAAGTCTAACTATATATGGCTGTGTGAATTCACTAGGTGCCTACATGTACAATTCACTGAGCATACGAGAGGTGCATACATAGAGATTAATATACAACATTTACGTAAAGTTATACCAGTGGGCATCACGGTAAGTATAGTTAAAAGCAAAAATGACAGGCAGTTCGCGGTGGTCAGAGCCTCACGTTGGAAGCCCGATTCAGGTATGCCCCGGTGTGCCCTGCTTGTGCATTAACCACTGTCTCCTAGGTCCTAACTTGTATGGTTGTCTCTGGTACTCTTACTGTCGTT
>NC_086317.1:382700433-382742933 GCF_036172605.1 Pelobates fuscus | reverse complement strand
AAAAAAACTTAAAAATAGAAACCCTACAACATATTGACCTAGCATCAATACTTCATTGTAATCTGGCATCAGTGGCCCTGCCCCCTCGGACTGTTCACACACGCAGCTAAGCTACAAACACTGTATGTACACACACACACTACTAAACTCACTGCACGCACTGGTACACAAACTACTACACATGCTGTTGTATTAAATACACACAAATATACTGCTCCTTACACTGTTACAAACACACCCTAATACACACAAACAAATACATGCACTCACTCATTTACACACACAGTTACAGATGTGCACACAATCACATATATTCAAACACACACTCTGCATGTGAGTATATGCAACAACAATTATATTTAATATATATATATATATATATATATATATATATTTTTTTTTTTTTTTTTAATTAGTTTGGATTGTGTGAGGTGGATTTGAGAATTCTGTACCTACAGGTGCTTGTGATGTAAACCTGGCCTTGGTACAGGAGATATAGATACAGATATATATAGTCAAAAAGAACATTTCTGTAAATGTTGTGAGTTATACGTTTATACTTTTTCACATAGTTTACACTATGAAGAGGAGTGCGAATTATGAATATATATTTGTGTGTGTGTTTTTCAGTTATTCCTGAAATTAATTGACAGATTTACCGATTGGAATGAATTTTTGTGTCTTCTACATATTGGGTGGGTTTGTTTTCCTCCACTTTCACTTTCTATGTGTAAGAAACTTTATTATATGTGTACATTGTAGCGGATGGCATTGGGCTGTCCTCATAATTTTGGTTTAATTGTGTATTTCGTGTAATTATTCCCATGGATATCCATACTGTATGTAGCATTCGTCAGATTGTTTGAAAAACAGAATGAAAATACCATACGAATGAAAATACCAAACCATCGGACCACCCCAGAGCAAAGTGTGTCCCTTGTTGAGCATTTCATACCATGTAACCGCAAACTAATTGACCATATAATCGTTACTTTGTATGTATCTGGGTGGTCGCCGTTTGGCATACGAACAGCGTGACGGCGGCCATCTTACACAAGAAAATCTCAGCGGTGTTGGGTCGTCGAGTGTCTGGAACTCAAATCGGACACTCGATTACCCTAACACCGCTGAGACCTCCAGAGCCTTGTAAATCCCGAACGGATGGGCCAAACAGACCCCTCGTTCGGTAAAATAAATGTCCCGAACAAGGGGATTGATCCGAATGCAGGTTTAGCTCTGAATGGCAAGGATTTATATGCAATATATCTCCCGAACAGAGACCGACCGCAAGGCCAAACCACATGGAGCCCTTTTCGGATACTACCTCGTGTGTGGTCGGTTAAATTGCCTCTACCACATAACTACCGAACCCCTGGTCCGATCTGGGTGAATTTTGAATATGTTGGTCACCCAGATCAAGGCTACCAGGGGGTACCCATTGTATAACTATATCTGACTGTTTTGGGGTACATCCAGAAATCTGGTAAAACTGTAGTATGTAGAAGTAGATTGTGTCACACTGAGGGGAGGAGATGTGTGGGAGGTGCCGGTTACACTATTGGACACTGAACTAATTGATGTGAATCGCTCCCTTGCATGGGAGAAAGCTTTAAAAGAAGGTTGCTTGGAATAAAAGTTCAGTTCTGCTCCTGATGCTGTGTGTAGTCCAGTCATTGGGAAACGTGTGGGATACTTTTGGATTACTTTACTAATCATGGATATTATTATTCTCTTGGGTTTGATTATTTGTTCCTGAGCCTTATTTGGATTACCAGCGAAGATGGTCTGTGTGAAACACCAGCACTCCGCTACATACATTGATAGTATAAAATTAAATACATAAAAAAGTGGGTTTTTTTTTTGTTTGTTTGTTTTCTTTTACACGAAAATACATATATATATTTAAACAGCAACTTTTAAAAAAAATGAAGGCTGGATATTTTGCCCTTTGTTTTCCCATGAAGTAGTTCTTCTTTCATATTTATATTTTAATGAGGGCAATGTTTATGGCTGTATTGCCCATGCACAACAGCTGATTAGAAATGATACCATAAATTCTCTAATAGAATTCTATAACTGACTAGGGATTATTTTGCAAATCATAACTCTAGTTCCTGGTTTCACTAAGGAAATGAGAGAGTGGAGTAAATTTAAAAAAAGAAAAATAAACAGACATTCAGATTTATTTTAAATGCTTATTTGGAAGCATTTGCAAAACAAACTACTTAAATTATCCTGAGGGTACAACAAATAAAATATATAAATAGAAAGACCTGCTTGAACAACCTGTTATATTAAAAATATAGTCTGTTTGCCTGTTGAATAATTTATTTTTAACACTGCTTGTCTGAGATTTTCATTAAAGCATTAAGAAGCTTGTCGAAAGCTGTGTGACGTGCCAAAACAGATGAGTTTTAACCTATGATTGTTCATTTTTGCTATTTTGTTGGTTATGAAGAGGAGATCTATTCAGTCTGACTTGGCACTTCAAGTCTCTAATTTGGTTCACATCTGTAGTTGGTATTTGGTTACTCCCCATCCCAAAGTATTAACACGGCTTTCAATTTTTCAGACAATTAAAAAGAAAATCTAATCCGTTAACTCTCAGTAGTCTTATTAATGCAATAAGCCTTTTGCATTTCACTAGCGTGAGTAATGGGAGCGTTTCTCAAAATGACAGTTTTTCCAATTACCCTGTAGTAATTAACCTATAGATTAAAGAAACTCTTTTTTTTTTTTTTTGTGTACGTGTTTGTATGTATCTACTTAATCCATCTAATCTATGAAAAATTTGTCCAAGAACAATCTATCTCTCTTTTCCATTATTAAAGTCAGTCTGTATACATCTTTCTTTGTAAGATAATTCTCTGTAGCTCTACCCTCTTCCTCATATTGGCATTCAAGGCTAGTTTTAAAGACTTCTATTAGAAGTGGTTAACTGGAGATATGGAGTTCTTACTTTTGACAACCTTTACCTTTTCACCTGTTGAATGAGAAGCATGAATGCCAAGCAGAAATGTGGAATTTTTTATCACATTTGACTACCTCTTTTTTTTTAAATATTATGTCCTTAACTTGCAAACAATGCAGCTGGGAACGTCCTCTCCAGTAAAGTATTAAATAATCGAAAATATGACCTGCCGAATGTCTGGTAGATTGAAGATAGACTTAAGTCTGCAGCAGAGCGTAAGGGCCTAGACTGGACATACTTGTGTATTAGGGAGGATAGATCGGTGGGAGCAGTGTTATGTAGAGATTTGAAAGCCAGAAACAGAATTACGGATTACAGCAGTCAAGGCGAGAAAGGACCGTCGAATGGACCAGCACCTTAGTCGCATCTGGCCTTAAGTAGGGTCGGATGTGCGCAATGGTCTAAGATAGAAGCAGCAGGATTTGGCGATAGACTGAACATGAGGCATGAAGGAGAGGTCGGATTCCAAACGAACACATAGGCAGCGAGCCTGCGTGGTGGAGCTGATTGTTGCACCGTTGACTTGGAGGGAGGGAGACAAAGGAGTAGCAACACTTGAGGGAGGGAAGACCAGAATTTCTGTTTTGGTCAAGTTGAGTTTAACCCCTTAAGGACACATGACGTGTGTGACACGTCATGATTCCCTTTTATTCCAGAAGTTTGGTCCTTAAGGGATTAAGGAAGTGGGCAGCCATCCAGTTAGAAATTGCAGAGAGGCAGTCAGAGACAATAGTCAAGAGGGACGGTGAGCGATCAGGAGAGGACAGATAAATGTGTGTGTCATCCTGATAGAAATTATATTGGAAGCCAAAGGAGCTAATGAGTTTACCAAGGGAGGCAGTATAGATTGAGAACAGTAGGGGACCAAGGACTAACCTTGGGGGGCGCTAACAGAGAGGAGTTGGAGAAAAAGCAGAGCCAGAGAAAGAAACGCTGAAAGAGCGCTGGGAGAGGTAGGAGGAGCACCAGGAGAGGAGTAGACCGATACTGCGGAGGATGAGAAGAAGCTGTTGATGATCAACAGTGTTAAAAGCCGCAGAAAGGCCAAGGAGAATTAGGATAGAGTAGTGACTGAGATTTTGCAGAGTAGATCATTGAATACTTTGGTCAGTGCCATTTCCACAGAATTCTTAGCGCGGAAACCAGACTCAAGCGGGTCTAGCAGAGAGTTGAACTCGATAAAGTCGGTCAATCTCGCATACACAACTCTTTCAAGGATCTTGGATGCAAAAGGCAGTAGCGAGATAGGACGGCAATTGGACAGGGGGGTTAGGGTCAAGGTTGGGCTTCTTTAGAATTGGGGTTATAGTTGCATTTTGAAGGGCGATGGAAATATGCCAAAGGGGAGAGAGAGTGAGCATTTTAGTGAGAGGTAGAGAAAGAGAAGAAGACACGGATGAGATGGAATCTAGGGAGCAGGTGATGGAGAGGGAGGACTGGAGCAAAGCAGAAACCTCTTCCGCTGTAGTGGGTGCGAATGAACATAAAACAGCAGAGGGAGTGAGGTTTGGGGAAGTATTGTAAGGGGAAGAAGAAAGATGAGAGATCTCTTCTCTAATTGTAGAGATCTTGTCAGTGAAGTGAGTTGCAAAGACTGAGGCAGCCAAGTTAGTAGGTGGAGGAAAAACCAATAGGGTGACGATGAGTGTTAAATGTGTAAAATAGTCGTTTGGGTTCGTGGTAGAGTGTGGTTATGAGGGTATTGAAGACATTTACTTTTGCAGAGGAAAGAGCCAAGCTGTATGAGTGCAGAATAAATTTATAGTGGAGAAAGTAAGACGCACAGTTAGACTTTCTCCAACAGCGTTCAGCAGTTCTGGAGCATTTTTTTGAGATATCGAGTCAGCTTGGTGTGCCAGGGTTGTTGTTGGGGGCTCTTGCTGTATTTAAATGTAGGAGGCGCCATTATGTCTAGTTGAGAGGAGAGGGTGGAATTGTAGAAGGAGGTTGCAGAGCTAGGACAGGTGAGGTTTTAGATTAGTGGAGAAATGCTCTAGGTCAAGACATTAGAGGTTTCTGTGAGATTGACGTTCAGACGGTGGTGTTAATTGGGTCAAAAGTAAGCAGATGGTGGTGAGATAGAGGAAAATGAATATTTGCGAGATTAGAGGCGACTGTAGATGATAGCAATTCTTAAAGGAGTGGGTTTAAATAGGCGAACAGTGTGAACTTCAAAAGAAGAAAAGGATAGGGCAGGTGGAGTTATGATTGGTTGAAAGGTACATTGAGGGGAACGAAGGATGCCTACACCACCTCCGTTACAGTTAAGTCTGGGAGTGTAATAGAATTGTAGCCCACCAAAATATAGAGGCAGGAGTAGTGCTATCAGAGGGAGACAGCCAGGTCTCTGTAAGTGCAAGTAGTGTGAGTGAGTTTGAGATGAAAAAGTAAACTGCTTCCCTGTTGTTAAATAGCACTTTTGTCATGCGACTACTTACATATTCACGATCTGTCGCAAGCAGTCATACACAAAATATAATAAGTGGATAAAACAGGCGCTCACAAATATTTATCAATATAAAAAAGCAGTAAAAAAAAAAATTAGGTGTATATCTTTAAAGTGCTAAATATTTGAATGTCCCTTTACATTGTAAAATATTCTGTGTATCTCTTTAAAGTGCAAAACAGAACACTTTCTTGTGCAAACAATCAAATTGCAAGAATAACAGTGTAACATTCTATCAATTTAAAGTGCAATTCAACAGTAAAGAGCAATCAATGTGTGCTTGCTATGACCAAATTGCAACAAAGAATATAGGCAAATATCCCCCCCCCCATACATAAATATACCCAAAAAGTTGGTGTACAAAAACAAATCCATACAAACTTAATGATACTTATATATAGCTCTTATAGTTGCTTGTGTTGAACCATTAAGACATCCTATAAGCCTTGGCATCAGTAGAGAGATCCCAACAGGAAACCACTTTATAAAAATAAATAAGGTGATCTGTGTATATGTATATCAGTGTGTGTGAATATGAATGTGAGTATGTGCATGTAATTTAGCCAAAAGGGAGTTGAAGGGTTCATAGTGAGAAAAACCAAACGGGGAGCTTTGAAAATTTGAATTGGGGATTTTTTTTTCCCCCCACTTAATCTATTTTAGACTCAAGTGTTTTCTATTTATTGTTGCTAACAACTGTTTGTATCATTGATACCTATTTTAATTGTTAATTGATTCAGACAGTTGCCTAAAGGGGTTTTCTAAAAAAACAAACAAAAAAAAACACCCTTGGTTTTCATGTTCAATTGTAGTGTTTGTGTTGCTGTTTTGGCACTGGGGCTGAAAAAGGTTCCCCATCATCCCTCTAGGAAAATAATATAGGGCTACTCCCAGTTTCTGACATTATTCACCCAAAGTGTTCCAGTTCGTTTGAGGTGTTGTGTTTGTGTTTCAGTTAGTCATGTTGCCTGCCTGCGGGCAGTTTCTAATTCAGGGTAAATCTTTTTCTTCTTTGTATTGAGTGATTGGTAAAAGAGGAGCCTGCTTTTTATTATTGTTTTTTGTTTTTGTAGTCTTTCATTATCTAGATGACTTTTTTCTTTATTGATTAGGTCAGGAAGGTGCACTAGGGCTTATAACGTCATTTTGGTAATTGTTGGACTGGTGTAGTGCAGTTTTCAAGTCAAAGTGAATTCAAAATGTATGACTAAAGTAGGTGAACTGGAAGCATAGCGGATTGAATTTTTTCCAATTTAGCTATTTTAGCGTTTAAATTTGTATTTACCGTCATGGGTAATGCGAATGAGAAGGGTTTCTCTAGAAGATTGCTGTTGGCCATTGCAGGTAGAATATTGCATTTCTCTCCCCATTAGTGGCAGTGCTCTGTCTGAGGAGCACATTTAGCAAACAAGTGAATATTATTTCTCTGTGACACTTTGGCAGTGGTAGAAGTCATTAAAGGGACACTATAGTCACCTGAACAACTCTAGCTTAATGAAGCAGTTTTGGTGTATAGAACATGCCCCTGCAGCCTCACTGCTCAATCCTCTGCCATTTAGGAGTTAAATCCCTTTGTTTATGAACCCTAGTCACACCTCCCTGCATGTGACTTGCACAGCCTTCCATAAACACTTCCTGTAAAGAGAGCCCTATTTAGGCTTTTATTGCAAGTTTTGTTTAATTAAGATTTTATTATCCCCTGCTATGGTAATAGCTTGCTAGACCCTGCAAGAGCCTCCTGTATGTGATTAAAGTTCAATTTAGAGATTGAGATACAATTATTTAAGGTAAATTACATCTGTTTGAAAGTGAAACCAGTTCGTTTTTTTTCATGCAGGCTCTGTCAATCATAGCCAGGGGAGGTGTGGCTAGGGCTGCATAAACAGAAACAAAGTGATTTAACTCCTAAATGACAGCGAATTGAGCAGTGACATTGCAGGGGAATGATCTATACACTAAGACTGCTTTATTTAGCTAAAGTAATTTAGGTGACTATAGTGTTACTTTATTAGTCTGCGGTCCACGTCAGACACGCGTCATTAGCTTGCTCAGGAGACCTGTACTGTTTAGTGCCTCATATTTAGTTAAAAGCAGTCTACGTACTCGGCAGGTTACATAATATCTCTGATGCATTTTCACATTTGTGGCTTGGGCACTTTGTGGAACAACCCTTTTAGTATGGCATTGAAACGGCTTAGTTCCCAGACAATCTGTCGGAATCAAACTTTGGCTCTGTGGCCCAGGCAAAATGCTTCTGTATATCAACGCTTGGGATGGTGCTTTATTGTAATGTGCAACTTTCCCCGGAAAATTCTTAGGTGTGTTGCTTTCACAATGATAGGATGTTACAAAAAAGGGTGAAGATCCATTATATGACAACCCATTTTAGTTCAGCAGTTAAACAAGTTGTAGGGCATTAAGTTGTGTGTGATATACAAACTACATGATTTTGCTGTTCTGACGGGCATTTAGCAAGGATTTTCTCTCCGCTGTTAGTATATGGGAATTGGCAGTTCATTGTAAAGATCTTATTGGTTTTGGAACGTGACGTTGTAGGTTATGCAAAATGATCAGTTATTGTGTATTTTAGGATTCCCAGAAGCAGACCTTGTAGCTGAGGTATATTGAATAGACTTGTATAAGATACTTGGGTCAGAAAAAAATGCCCAGAACAGGGGAATGTGTATTTGCCTACGAGCAATCCACTAAAGGATCATTTCTAATGTATTATTTTGGTTTGTTGCTCAATGAAACTTGTTTAGCAAATGTATTTGTGTTTGCACAAGTTGGGTGTTGCTATTATCGCTTTGTTTAGATTCAGCAGAACTACTAGAATGGGTGTGTGGATTGCATAGAAACTGTGTGAAGACTTATTTAATGGGCATGTGATTGATTTCGATTTTGAATTTAGCCATACTATGATTGCGTTGCACAATATTTTCTAATAGATTTAGCCAGCGGCTCCTAAACTGTGTACCGCGGCGCCCTGGGGCTCCGCGACGGGCACACAGGGAAGCTGCAAGATATTTTCCTGTTGCTATAATCCTAGCACCGGGAACTGTGCTTCCCTCTCCCCTGCCTGCTCTGCAGGGCTGGAGGGGAGATCAGAGATCTCCCTCTCCAGCCCGCTGGCAGTGTAATGCTGCAGCTGGCAGGGGAGGGAGGGAGAGAGGACCCAGGGAGCTCTAACCTGCAGCCCTTCCCGAGTTCTCCACTCGCGAGCTCGGAGTTTTGCTGCGGTTATCACGGCAATGCTCCGAAGCTCGCGAGAGACCTCTAGCAGCTCCTGAGGCTGCTAGAATTCACTGTCACCACTGGGACCACCAGGGCTTTCCCACCCGACCACCAGGGATTAGTACTATTCCCCCCTCCAGGCAAAGGTAAGCAGGGAGGGGGGATATTAAAATAATAATAAAAAATAAAAGTATATATTTATCTGCCCTCCTACCCACAATAACTCCCCCTATACACACAATTACCCCTAAATACACACACATTGCCCCTCCATAAACACAAACCGTACCCCTCACACACACACTGCCCCCCTCTCACAACCTGCCCCCATGCACACAATAAACATAGAATGTGATGGCAGATAAGAACCATTCGGCCCATCTAGTCTGCCCAATTTTCTAAATACTTTCATTAGTCCCTGGCCTTATCTTATAGTTAGGATAGCCTTATGCCTATCCCACACATGCTTAAACTCCTTTTACTGCGTTAACCTCTACCACTTCAGCTGGAAGGCTATTCAATGCATCCACTATCCTCTCAGTAAAGTAATACTTCCTGATATTATTATTATTATTATTTTTAATTCTTTATTTTTGTTGTGCACAATAGTATCAAATAACCCCGGTGTGCCACAACAGCGGCATCAGGTTGGATTGGTGAACATTAGGCACATTTTTTCCCCTCTAATTTAAGACTGTCCTCTTGTTGTGGTAGTTTTTCTTCTTTTAAATATAGTCTCCTCCTTTACTGTGTTAATAACCTTTATGTACTTAAATGTTTCTATCATATCCCCCTGTCTCGTCTTTCCCCCAAACTATACATGAGATCCTTTAACCTTTCCTGGTAAGTTTCATACTGCAATCCATGAACCAGTTTAGTAGCCCATCTCTGAACTAAAGTATCAATATCCTTCTGGAGATACGGTCTCCAGTACTGCGTACAATACTCCAAGTGTTCTGTACAATGGCATGAACACTTCCCTCTTTCTACTGCTAATACCTCTCCCTATATAACCAAGCATTCTGCTAGCATTTCCTGCTGCTTGATTACATTGTCTGCCTACCTTTAAGTCATCTGAAATAATCACCTCTAATTCCCTTTCCTCAGATGTTGAGGTTAGGACTCTATCAAATATTCTGTACTCTGCGCTTGGGTTTTTACGTCCAAGATGCATTATCTTGCACTTATCCACATTAAATGTCAGTTGCCACAACTCTGACCAGTTTTCTAGTTAACCTAAATCATTTGCCATTTGGCTTATCCCTCCGGGAACACCAACCCTGTTACATTGCTTAGTATCAGCAAAAAGACATACCTTACCATCAAGACCTTCTGCAATATCACTAATAAAAATATTAAAGAGAATGGGTCCAAGTACAGATCCCTGAGGTACCCCACTGGTGACAAGCCCATGCTTCGAATATACTCCATCGACAACAACCCTCTGTTGTCTGTCACTCAGCCACTGCCTTACCCATTCAACAATATTGGAATCCAAACTGAAAGATTTCAATCAAAACATCAATAAGATTAGTTTGGCATGATCTCCCTGAAGTAAACCCATGTTGTCTCTGATCTTGAAATCCATGTGATTTTAGATGTTCAACAATCCTATCCTTTAACATGGTTGCCATTACTTTCTCCACTACTGAAGTAAGGCTTACTGGCCTATAGTTGCCTGACTCCTCCCTACTACCTTTCTTGTGAATAGGTACAACATTAGCTAACTTCCAATCGTCTGGGACTACTCCTGTTAACAATGATTGGTGAAATAAATCTGTTAATGGTTTTGCTCGTACACAACTAAGCTCTTTTAATAACTTTGTGTGTATTCCATCAGGTTCCATTGACTAATTTGTCTTTACTTTTGACAGTTAAAATAGAACCTCTTCCTCTGTAAACTCAAATGTAATAAATTACTAATTTGTCCCTTTTCTTAACTGAGGCCCCTTTCCTTCATTTTCATCTGTAAATACTGAACAAAAATATTAATTGAGGCAGTCAGCTAGACCTTTAGCCTCTTCTACATACCTTCCTTCTTTTGTTTTTAATCTAACTAATCCTTATTTTACTTTCCTTTTCTCATTTATGTATCTAAAAAAAAATGTTTTGTCCCCTTTTTTTATTTTATTTTTACTGACTGTGCTATTTTCTCTTCTGTGTGTAATTTGGAAGCTCTTATAACTTGCTTAGCCTCTTTCTGCCTAAACTTATAGATCATTCTGTCTTCCTCGCTCTGGGTTTTTTTTGTAGTTACTAAATGCAAACTTTTAGTTTTTTACTATTTTGGCCACATCTGCGGAGTACCACAGTGGTTTCTTTGCTTTTTTTGCTTTTACTGAGAAGCCTAATGCAATTTTCTGTTGCCTTCAGCAGTGCAACTTTTAAATAATCCCATTTCTCTTGGACTCCATTTAAATTGCTCCAGTCTGATAATGACTTCTTTACACATATTCTAATTTTAGAAAAGTCAGTTT
The DNA here is from genome assembly GCF_036172605.1 of Pelobates fuscus. Classification (NCBI taxonomy): domain Eukaryota; kingdom Metazoa; phylum Chordata; class Amphibia; order Anura; family Pelobatidae; genus Pelobates; species Pelobates fuscus. The sequence goes on along the minus strand of NC_086317.1, from coordinate 382,731,805 downwards.
TTCTAAAGTCTAAAACTTTTTTTTTTTGGTGTGATATAACCCCCATACACACAAACCGTACTCCATACACACACTGCTGCCCCCCCTGCACACATGGCACCTCTCACACAACCTGCCCCAACACACACACACACTGCATCCTTCACAAACACAATGCACCCCCATGCACTCACTGCACCCCACACACGCATGCGCACACACATATTGCACCCCTCAGACACACTACTGCCCCTACTACCGCCCCTATCCCGGCAGATCCCAGGTAAGGTGTCAAACTGTTCTTAAACAATTTGACTACATACTCTGGAAGGGCACTACTGGCACCATAACCACTACAAAGTGCTGTAGTGGTTATTGTGCCTGGATTGTTTTTTTAATCTACCAGTGCCCCTCCCGAGAATAGGTTCTGGATCTGATCTTTGAACGGCAAGCATTTCTGCCGAAAAGGGTCCCAGTATATGCTGTACATATATACAACCTAGGAAATTATTTTAACTTGGGGTGCCTTGGAAAAATATTGAAATATTAAGGGCGCCTTGAACTTGAAAAGTTTGGGAACCACTGGATTAAGCTAAAATGACATGAGCCATTCAGGGATGTATTTACCACAAGGCAAACAAGGCATTTGCCTAGGGCGGCACTTTCAGGGGGGGGGGCGCCAAAAAATGCCACCCCAAGCTCCCAGACAAATGCCTTGCTTGCCTTGTGTTCTTGGGTTGTCCACCTTACTGTGAGTGAGTGAGTGTAGCTGTCAGTGTGTGTCTGTGAGTGAGTGAAAGTGTGTGTGTCTTTCAGTGAGAATACGTGTGCCTGTGAGTGTGTGTCAGTGTGTGTATGTCATTTTATGTGTATCTGAGAGTGTGAGTCTGTCAGTGAGTGGGTGTGTCAGTGTGTGTCTGTCAGTGAAAGTGTATGTTGGTTAAACAGTGTGTGCTTATGACTGTATGTGTGTGCCAATGACTGTGTATCTGTCATTGAGTGTATATCAGTGCATGTATCAATGAGGGCATGTGTCTGTCAATCAAAAATGTGGCCTTGACACGAATTGGGAGGTAAAATTTAGATTTTGGGGGTGCCCGAATTTAGTCGTGCCAAGGGCAGCACAAATCCAAAATACACCACTGGAGCCATTACTGTAATATCGGCCAAGAGTAATGCAAAGGCAGATTGAATGGTGAGAATTGTGTACTTAATCTTGAAGGGGGCATTTTTTGATAGGCAGTTTCAATGTTTATGTTGCTGTCAAATAGTGAATGCTTGAGGTTTTCATGAAAAAAATCTCTTAATAGTCAGACATTAAATGAATGCACTTTCATTTGGATGATATTGGTTAAAGCCAACTATTTTTGCATTCTTTCTTACTGTAAGAAAGACCATCATTTCGGTATTCTGAGGTGTTTGACTTTTAGTCCTCTTATGGTTTTTTTTTTGTTAAAAAATATTACATTGTATATTAGACAGGTTGCATAGAAGGATTAACAAGCACGTCTTAAATTACACCTTAATAGGAGTTTCAGTTCTGTTGAATAAAGAAAGTTTGTGGGTATTTTCTGTGATGACATTTATTTTTTGGACAACGGTGGTTAGATAAAGGCTTTTATTTAAAAGATCACAATAGGGTCAGGAACACAAACATGTATTCCTGACCCTATAGTGTTAAAACAACCATCTAGCCCCCCGGGCCCCTCATTCCTCCTTAAATATAGCAAAATCTTACTGTATTTAAGCCTAAAGCTGTAGATCTGCATGCTGTTAGAAGTGGTGGCCTGATCCAATCACAGTGCTTCCCCATAGGATTGGCTGAGACTGACAAAGAGGCAGATCAGGGGCAGAGCCAGCATGATTCAAACACAGCCCTGGCCAATCCGCATCTTCTCATAGAGATTAATTGAATCAATGAATCTCTATGAGGAAAGTTCAGTGTCTGCATGCAGAAGGAGGAGACACTGAATGTTTGGATGCATTTTAGGCAGCCATGACCCAGGAAGGATCTCTAGCAGCCATCTAAGGAGTGTCCAGTGAAGTTATCACTAGGCCGTAATGTAAACACTGCATTTTCTCTGAAAAGACAGTGTTTACAGCAAAAAGCCTGAAGGTAATGATTCTACTCACCAGAACAAATTCAATAAGCTGTAGTTGTTCTGGTCCCTTTAAAGCTGTTTCCACTCAAAGACTTGCAACAATAGTTTGCTACTTCCAGTGTCTGCCTGATGTTCTATGCAGTGCCAGTTTTTTTTGCATGTGATTTCCACCCTCTGGGCTGTGTGGTACTGGGTTGTCATTCTTCTTCATATTGAGTGCTATTTGTTGCTCTATACATGTCATGCCCGTGCACAATAAACGCCAGTTATGATTGTTCAAGCGTACAGGTAGGAACACTTCTCGTTTAATTGGATTAATAAATCTAGAGGTTTAGTGCCTGCGTCCCCACACTTTCCCCATTGTCACGTATTGACAGGTATTTCAATTTGACTATGCATTTGCTTTTTAAATGGATGACTTGTATTTATTATAAAGCTGATTATATGATTCATTTTTAAGAGTTTGCAGCTAGTAAATAACTTGTAGCATTTTGATATTTAATTTAGAATGTACATAAACATCTAAATAAAATGGCACACACTGCCTTACCTGAAAGAAGTGTGTGATCGTGTATTTATTAAGGTCGGTGCAACATGCACAGTGTGGTGTTTGTCGCTGTACACTAGTTACATGTATTATCCAGCCGGCCACAAGCCAGGAGAGGAAAGAGAATCCTTAATGTGAAGGCTCTAGCTCGGTGTCTGCATGAATGATGTGTGTATGCGTTTGAGCTGACACTGTCATTTACAGTTGAGGCAGAAGCTGCCAATTTTGCCTCAGGACTGAAACTGCCTTTTTGTTTCTTTCGAAACTGAAGGAGACAATGAATTAGGGTTAAGCACAAACTCTAACCTTCAACGACAAACTCGCTGAACATTTTGTTTCAGGCAATCTGCTTATAAGGGCAGATTCACAATACAGGAAACGCTTGTCCTAATATGATTGCTTGTTGCGTAGATATACATGGCATGCTTTGAGGACAAAGAATCCACAAGGGCTTTCTTCCCCCTGTCCTTCCTTTAATACTGCAAATATAGCAGTCTGCAGGTTAGGGCAGGTGTTCCGAACCTCATCCCACCTGATGGACTCCTTGAATTCTTTGCCAGATAAAGGCCTATGAGTATGCACCCAAAAAGTGTGAGGGCATATTGATGTTTCCTGAGACCTCTCTCTACATCTCTATGCAAACTGCCTCCAGATTTATGTCAGTGCTTCTGTTTAAATAACATTTTTCTTGTATTTGGATGCTATTTATGGCTATTGAATATAACTTGTAGTGCCTTAGGCAACGGCTTCACAAAACAAATGCAGCATGCTGACCTAAAAATGGGATTTGGCATATGAAGAATTTTGTCTTCCTGCTTTAAGACTGTTTCCATAGTCTGGTTTTTGATTTGCACTGTCCCTGGCACAGAAACTGCATGCTGCTTCCCCCATTTAAGTGCTGCAGCAATAAATATAGCACTGTATTATTTTCCTGGACAGTAAGATCTGGGGTAGGTTGTGTTGGTTCTTTCAGGCTATCAATAGGTTGAATAAAATGTGCACTGATCATGCATAAGTGTAAACTCCAAGAAGAGTATGGTTAGCTGTGAGAGCCCTTGTGGTAGATTTCTTATAATATATATATATATATATATATATATATATATATATATATATATAATTCAAATAGCTTCTTTAACATGAAACGTAGGTACAGTGTCCAAAGACTGAGTGCAGTGCAGAGGCGCACGCATTTAAACACGCCCATAGGAAAGCATTACTCGATGCGGTCCGTGAGGCGGAAGCGCCTCTAGTGGTTGTCAGGGAGACGGCCACTAGAGGCTGGATTAACCTTGCAGAATAAAGCAGTTTCTCTGAAACTGCTATGTTTTCAGCTGCAGGGTTAAAACTAGAGGGTAAGGAGGTGGGTGAAAGGTAGTGAGACCCAAGTGCAGGCAAGCCTCTGTATAAAAGGTCACTCCAACCCTAATTACAAAATACAAACAATAGAAAGTACAGGGCGCCATAGTCACTATGTGGGTAATATAATAAGTGAGGGTTAAAAAAGGGAAAAATAGTAGAATAAAAACAATAAAGTTTATTGAAAAAAGATATATAAACAATCTCAACACACAATATGTGCAATATGTAAAAAAAAAGCTCAGGAAGCTCCTGAGGAAGTCGCACAGACGAAACGCGTTGAGCATCACTTGGGACCCTATAATTTGGTATCAGCAGTTTCTTTTTTACATGTACTTTGGTTACTTATTTTGCTTGTGCAGTTTTTATGTTTGGCTGAGTGTTGTTCACTTATACTAGTGATGGGCTATATGCCTTCTCACTTTGTCTTGCACTCTAGCATTTGCACTTTCTGTCTTTCTTACCTAACAGAGTACTATGTTATATTGAGCTGCTATACTTATGGGTCTTTAGCCTATTGTGGCTTATATATATATATAATTTTTTTTTTTTTTTTACATATGGCACATATTGTGTGTTGAGCTGAAGTGGTCTGGGTGCCTATTGTGGCCCTTTAAAGATAAGCAAGAGGAACGAGACTTCCATAAACCACTCAACCTTTCACCTCTAGGTTCATGAGCTCTATCTACCATCTACTCTTTTACATGCAACTTTTCTCCATTCTTCTCTCCTCCAGCTCGCCTCTCTCTCATTAATTTTGCAGGTTAGTGACCTTGTGTTGGCCCTTATGTAAATGAGTTTAGCTCCTAGCTGGACAATGATTGTATTCTTCCATACAATGCTAGATCCTATATGGTAAAAACACAGGACTTGATTGATGCTTTTAAAGTTAGTTTTATAAAACCATCACCATATACAATGGGCACTTGTTACAATGCGCCCAAGGATTTCCAATTTATAAAATTAATCATCTGCGTGCTAGTCTAAGACATTGTGTTTACTTTTCCTCTGTATTTGGAAATGTCTGATAAAATAGGTTGTTCGACAGGAAAAATAATTCTTGCATCAGTATTGTATAAAACGAAGCAATAAAAGCATATTCTTACGGATCTGACTTTCCTTATCCTCCCCCATAAAACATTGGTTTTGGATAGAGTAACCAATTCTGAGGTTCTGCCCCCCTTCCCCAGTGAAAACAAAACAAACAAACAAACAAAAAGAAAAACGCCAAAACCTGCCTCCATTCTATCACAGAGTCAAAGTTCTTCCTGTAGCCTGATTGTCATTTTCTGACTTCATTCACCATTGGGGAGATTGGGGATGGGGACATGACCAGCATGGAAGTGGGGATGGGGGGTGGAGAATATGCCATCAGATGCCATTTTTTGGCAAGGCTACAGCTTTGTTCTGGGCTGGCTAATGATGCTGCTGGAGGTGTTGTTACAGGGTTTAATCCTTGTATGTGCAGCATTTCAATGCATAAAAACTCCAGGCACCATGGCCACTTCAAAGCAATGACGTTGGTATGGTGTTTAGAGTAATCGTGTAAGGATTTAAGCTGCACAGTATGTTTACAAAAATAATTGTTCTGAATGGCAAAGTTTTGTAAATGGATTTTCTATAGGTCACAACATCAACAAAATATCTAGTCACAGCGATCCTTATCTCACGTAAAATGAAAGTGATACATACATTTAGAGACTAGGGATAGACAGAACACTGCCCCCCACACACACATTGCCCCCACACACACCATACACATTCACACACTGCCCCCCACACACATACACTGCCCCACACACACACATTGCACCACTCACACACACCACTGCTCCTATGCCCTACTACAGCCTCATATCCCAGCAGACCCCAGGTAAGTTGTCAAACTGTTCTTAAACGGTTTGACTACTTACTTTAAAGTTATTTTTAACATTTACTTAGTCCTTAAAGGACCACTATAGGCACCCAGACCACTTCAGCTCAATTAAGTGGTCTGGGTGCCAGGTCCCTCTAGTTTTAACCATGCAGCTGAAAACTTAGCCGTTTCAGAGAAACTGCTATGTTTCGCTGAGCGTTAATCCAGCCTCTAGTGGCTGTCTCACTGACAGCTGCTAGAGGCGCTTCCACGATTCCTACCGTGAAAATCACAGTGAGAAGACGCTGGACGTCCATAGGCAAGCATTGAGTAATGCTTTCCAATGGGCGGGTTGAATGCGCGCGCGGCTCTTGCTGCGCATTAGAATCGGACGTCAGCAGAGGGAGGAGAGTTCCCCACTGCCGAGGGAGCCCGGCTCAGGAGAAAGCTAAGTGGCTGAAGGGGTTTTGACCCCTTCAGTCCAGCGGGAGGGGGGGTCCTGAGGGTTTTCCTGGCACTATAGTGCTCCTTTAATATTTTGTCTTCGAAGGGTCCCGGATCTAATTTTGTCCTGGGGCCCATAAGGCTGTTAGTGCATCCCTGGGTCAGGGGCAGAGACATCAGTTGCAGACTTGAACAAAAGTAAGATTTTACTATATTTAGGGAGGCAAAGATCTAGCTAGGAGGGCTAGATGGTAGGTTTAACACTATAGGGCTAGGAATAGTGTTCCTTTAATGCATCTCTAAACTCTGAACTGCATGACTGCATAGACTTTTAATGGTTAAGGATTATACTCCCCTCTTTACCACGTGCATGTACTTATATTTTTTATGTTTGCTTACTTGTACTGGATCTTAACTCCTTAATGATGTTAGGTTGCGTCATTACGTCCTAAGTATAATGGGCATTAATGCAATAGGCAGGTTTTAAATTCAGCTCTTTATTTTCACAAAACACTTGTGAATGTGTTTTGGGAAAACAGCTGAATTTGAAATGGTACACAAAGGGGATTTTTCTGTACTCTGAAGATAAAGCCGAGCATAATTTAGGGATTTTATTACAGTAGCACATATCAAGTTCACAAAATATACCGCTAAATTGTTATGTGCATGTAAAAGAAATGTGAAATTAAAATTACACCATACACTTTAAAACAAATTGGTGCTAAAATGGCTCTAAAATAAGGCTAAAAATATACCATATGACATACCATGTGGTGTCTACTTTCACAAATGATATACATTTATGGGGTGATTTGAACCATCAGATTGCTTAAAATTCATCGCTCAAAATTCCAACTGCAAAAACTGAAATAGTCAGGTCTTGAATATGGCACTGAAACTTTGCAAGATAGTGTCTAAAGCATATAGTGGGTGTATTGTTTTATTCAGAAGAGTTTGCTGGGCATAATTTGGGAAGTTTGGTCACGTGGCACATGACAAAACAAAAAAAAATGACAACAACCTTTGACATAAACTGGTGGAAGAAAATAGCAACACGATATACATCATATAAGATACCCTGGAGTGTGTCTACATTTTTAAATAGTAGGCCTTTGTGAGGTAATTTGAACAGTAAAAGTCCTACAATGCCTGAAAATGACATACATACATCAAATGCATTTCTCAAATTGTAATTGCAAATCTGAAATGGTCGGGTATCTTTTGATGCTGTAGCTTCACAGTACACTGGCAGTGGCATATATAGGGGGTATTGTACTCAGAATATTTAGCTGAACACATTATGGGCATTTGCACATTCGTAGCACACATGAGATTTACGAAATACACATTAAAAACCCTTGTGTTATGTGTGTATGTTATTAAAACTAAGAAAAAAAAACACACACACAAACTAAATTTTACTGCAATATTTAGCAGTAATTGGCAGTTAAATGGCTCCAAAATAAGTGTCAAATACCCTTTAGTTAAATAGTCTGTGATGTCTACTTTATATAAATATATACATTTGTGTGGCAATTGTGTTTTCTGTGATTGCCATTAAGCTTACAATACAAACATAGCAAATTCTAACATTTCTCCACATTGAACTTTTATTTTACTCCTTATATTTTGTGACCTGTAACTAACAAAAATATTATCACATCAAATGAAAGCCCTTTCTGTCCATAAATAAACAATACATAATATGTATGGGGCACTGGAATAGAAATTACCGTGGAACAAACATATAGCTCAAATTCAAGGTTTTGTTTTTGTTCAGAACATGGTGAATTACTGTCCTGAAGGGGTTAATACCCATTGTACAGCGCTACAGAATTTGCTGGCGATGTATCAATAATAACAAAAGGAGGGGCCTCCATTTTGTTCTCATCTATTCATGCTGTCTTTAGTCCTTCCTTTGGATCCTTTTGACTGATGGATTCTGGGTAACGAAATGAAATAGAACTTTGACATCTTATGCATAATTAAAAAAAAAAAAAACACTTATGAACGAGAGGGGTAGAAATAAGGTGACAAAAAAAAGTATTATTTAAAAGCAAAACCTTCAATGTAAAAGATAATGATGAAAAGTTGCCAGGGTCTTTTCTTGTTCCACACTGGAAGGTATGAATATTTTATTTTTGTCTACGCTACTCTAGCACAAATAGTAAAATGCTTAGAGAAACAATTGCTTTACTTTGGCTTTTCAGCCTGTGACCGAGTACCAGTAATATGAAGTGGGAAGTACAGTTTTTAGGAACGTCTGCATTAGACACCCATCCCTTTACTTTATCCTCTAATTATCTGTGTTAATAAGTGTTTTGTTCTAGCACTTGGTGTTACGCTTTTCGACTGATCTGTGATGTGTAAATAAAATCTACACTTTTTTCTATCCTTACTCCTCACTTAGATAATCAACTCTTTTCTGCCACCTCATAATTCTGCTTGATTCTCATAATTTCCACCTCCCAACTCTATATTGCTTTCCTCCTGGTATTTTCTCTAACTGGGGAAACTTGGCAAACCTTACTGTGTAGTGTTCTTAACTACCCCTTCTGATCTGGTCCTCCAGTATGGAAAATAAAGAAATAATGCAATTTTATGCCCATGTCAATTCCACATGTACTTTTACAATTTGATGCCCAACTCTGATGTTGGAAATGTATGTATTTCGATGTGTTTTGTTTATGGACTGCAGCCGACAGCTGAGTTGGTGTTTGTTTTTTTTTTTTTTTTTGTGTCATAGCAAAAAAAGTAAATTTACCAGTTATGCTTTGTTAATAGAAGTTAGTATGTTATCTGTCCATAATGTGAAACAATATTTTAGTGAGCACTATTGTTTAACTATTGGGTAGCACAGGGCTGCCATCAGCAATTTTAGGACCTCTTAAACCGTTTCAAAGTCTGGGACTCCGAGTCCTCCCAAAGGAACTTTTATTTTACTCCTTGTATTTTGTGACCGTGACTGCCCACAAGAATGCGCTGGGTGCAGAGTGGATGTAGTGTGTGTGTGTGTAAATATATAACGTAGGATAGGGGCTGCATTCTGTGAGCAAACATTTTTTACAATTGTTTTGAATTAAAAAAACAATATTTTATTTCACAATGAAGGGGGGACATTACACTCCCTGGTGGCCCAGTGGTTTTGTGCAGACTTCAAGCTGTGGCTGGGCGGAGCATTGCCATGGAAATCCATAACAACGCTCTGATGGCCAGGGGCTTTTGAGACTTCGGGTGGTGGCAGACTACAAGTTTTGTCCCCTTAAGCAGTGCTGGGCTCCAACAGTTGTACCGCCCTGATGGCAGCCCTGAGGTGGCATTGAAAAAAATAACCTCCCAAACAATATTGCCTCATATCTCTTGGCTAATGAATATTACCATTTTCTAGAACCAAGTTAACTCTTGTTCTGTACAGATAGCTGCTGTTAAAATGTTATGGTCTGTTTATTTTGAAACTTAGAAAGAGTCCCTTTCATACAAATGAACGTTTTGAACTAAACTGAAAATAAAGTCAAAAGAAAATATTAGCGAAAAATGTGTTTTTTATTAAAATTTGCACAAATCTTTCCTAAGCCCTAAATACCTTAATTGGCTGCAGAACAGACCTCTGCACTCCCTTGTTGTCCATCATTTGCGTTTCTATGAAGCATTGAGCACAAACCTCCTGTACAAACAGTCTCATATAGATTAGTGATTTTATTGAGATTTAGGGTTTTATTTATTAAATTATGTGTCTATTAAAAAGATGACTTGCTAAATTCTTATCAAACTCTGCCAACCACTGAATTAAGTATTTATTGGAGTTCTATTTCACATAAGCAGTTTAGGAGTGGTTGCTTCACTGTCCAAATAAGATATTTTATCTCCAGAATTAAATGTTTTAAAAAGAGAGGTTGCAGAGTCAAGGTGTTTGCGCAACAGTAAGATGAAGTGGTCATGGTTCTTAGAGGGACCTTAAAAAGTGGAATTGGAAGCCCAAATGCACAAAGAATCTTAGTTTGTGAAAATTATGTGGAACAAAACAGATGCTTATAAATTCCATATGTCCCTAAATGTGAAGCACAGAGCCCCAGAGCTGCGCTGTTGCAATTTCTTCTTTGCTGTCTGACACTTCCTCCATTTTCATAGTCACAAAAATGGCTTGCTATGCGTCACTACGGCCCTTTTGCCCTCTCTTCATTGACGATATGCCTTTGGGGCCCCCTTGTCCTTGTGCTAAAGAACAAGGGAACGAGTGGGTGGATATCCATGGAGAATGGAAAGACCAATGTCCTCAGGCAACTCAGTCAGGCTGGATTATATCACAAAATGATCTGTTCTATTGGTGGTTATGTAGCTGGGGAACACATAGCAACATAAATATCCTGGGTTAAAAGAAGTCCTCTAGTTAAGACAGTCAATAAAACAGGACACTTTTTTTATTTTTATATTTTTTTATTTCTATAAAACATTTTTTGGATGTGTATAGTTACTATAACGTATAGCAATGCTTATGTGTATATAGAATACAAATTATGTTGATATATTGCTAAATTATATATACACAACACGTTATCTGCACTTTCGTTAAATAAAAAATACAAAGCAGTTGAAAAACAGTTAAACTGTGCCTATGTTGCAGATGTCATACATATAAGGCTCATAAGTGGCCTATGTCCTGCTTGGCAGATTAGCCTGAATATAAAGAACTAACATTGTAAACACTCGAAGGCAAGTCTTCTTCCAATTTTTTTTTTATAAAGACAGTAATTATTGAATTTAGTTATATTGTTTAGCAAAATTTACATGTAGAGGAGAAAGTGATATAAGAAATGTATTTTTTCTTAATGTTCTTTTCTTTGAATGCCCTTAGACATTGCTGTCATTTGTTCTCTTATATACATTTTCTATTCTCTTGTGATTTGCTAAAGCAGCCAGTGTATGTTTCAAATAGATTTTTTTTTTTGAAACATTTTATTTATTTTAATGATTTTTGCCTGGCACCACTAGGAACTATCTAAGAAAACCATAATATCTTGCCACATTTATTTCCCAGTAAATCACTAGCAAAACATTAGATTTACAACTCATTATGCCTGGCAAAGTTTTTTTTAAAATTGTATTTATTTATTTATTGTCATTGCATATTGAGATTAAGTTACCGTAATAGAAGTTCGAGTAGTCTTCGCTGTCAACTGGTTGAACATCTTGGGAAATGTAGTTGGCTGGTTTTTGTAATCGGTGACTTATACTGTTGCAAACAGAGGCCTTTGTGTCTGTTTGTTTTTTACCAACATTCGCTTTAATGGAAGCAGTGACGAGAAAACAGATCGGCCTTGGAAAGTAGTATTGACAGGTGACTATTGCCAGATACGCTTGACTCTTCAGACAGAATACAGCCCGTCTAGTGTATTACCCTCACACAAATCTCTATGCACTTTTAATAAAACTTGAATACTCCTTATTGTGAATTTATAAGTCATTCAAAATGCAGCCAGGACTGACTTTAGGATTGGGTATCCTCACAAGAAGCACAATTCTTGTTGCTGTCCCACCCTCTCTCCCAAGTTAAGGATTTGTGTTGGAGTGTATGGTATTCTCTGTCTTCCGTTTGGTCACGGCAATGGGAGATGGATAGGAAAATTGGGGGATAGGTTGGCTTGGTATGAGGGATAGTTTTAGTTCAGGGTGAATAGTTAGGTTTGTATTTGGTATTGGTAGCTTCAAACTCGTCGGTAGCTCAGAAACTGGGTGTGTAGGGCTATCTCGGTATACCCCTACAGTTGGAAAAAGACTTAGTGGCTGTGTTAACTTTTATGCCCTTAGTAGTTATGTTAACTGTTTATTTAATGCTATATGGTTTTATTGATATTATTTATAGTTGGGTCATTGTCTGTGGGTATAGTATTCAGGTTGCCTGGTTTAATATGCTATGTGGAGAGTGTGTTGACAATGACTTTTTATTTAAGATTTTTTTTTATAAAACAATAATAAAATATTTGGTATTTTTCCATCCAAATCTTTGTGTCGGTGTGTTTATGGGGTTTAAGGGGTTAGAAATTTTAGGGAGATGCCTAAGGGATGACTATGCGCATAGCATGTAAATACAAGTCATGTAATACGTAACCATGCCATGCACTTGGTTGTACATCATGGAAACTGTAGTTCTTGATGGCCTGTTTAGGCATGATGCCAATTGTAGTTCTCGAACAAATACAGATGTTTGTGAACTGAAATTCCCAAGATGCTCAGACAGCCAACAGACTTGGCTGAGCATCACAGTATGGTGGGAACAATGTTACTTCATTGTTTAGTGCAGGGCGACAGAAGATTCCAGTCTACCCAACTAACCCAATTTCGTATTGTGGGGTCCTGTCCTGCTGGCCCATGTTGGTCTACTGGTGTCCTGCATTCGGGTACATTAGGCAGCTGTCCCCATCCAGCGCAGTAGAAGTATAATCTAATGATATGATGTCTCAGTTTGACAAAAACATCTATTTTGGTATATTTCAATATATATTTAGTATAAACTGCTTCCTCATCACTTTTGCATCTACTTTGTGGGCAGTGCTACGTCACTCTCTATATAGTAGTTTATTACCAACAATGAGTACTGGTACAAACTTTGGCCTTCCTATTTGGATACCTAACAGGGTTTTTTTTACTAAAGTGTGAATTGTTGGGACAAAGTTAATTTCAAACAGTGGTCCGAAATCAGCGAGTTTAAATTATACCCAACTAGGAGAACTGCTGTATTATATCTACTTCCTTTTCACCCCTAATCTGGATTTATCCACGGTTTTTAATTTGTATTTCCTGTCCCTTCAAAAAGCAGTCCTTTAGCTGGTTGCACTTGTGGGATGAAAATGGGAGTTGTAAGCATTTCTTGATGTGAACTTTTCAATTTTGTGCCCAGAAGTGACCTATTGAGTTGATATTCTATTCCTGTGATGGCTAATTAACTTAGCAGCTATTACAAGCCAATAATTATTATATTATAAAGTCTTCCTGCTTTTATACAGGAGTTTCCTAACCCAAGATTTTCTGATTCATACAGTGATGTGATATAGGATTTCCTTTGATTGTTTTGGATCAAAGTTATAACCATCTATACTTCTTTCTTATGAAATATTTCTGGGTTTGCAAGTATTCCACTTTAGCTAATAGTGCAAACTACTTCCTGGCTGTAATTGAGTCAATTTGTTGGCATAATAGAGCCTTTTTACAGTTAATTCTTATATGTATTGGTACAACTTTGCAGAACAGAAATAGTGTTAACATTTTTAAAAACCTCTGAACCATTTTATTTTAAAGCTATGTCATATATGATTGGCTCTCTTGCCTGATATTGATCAGAATGGACATGCCTCTCACTTCCTGATTGGTTAGTCACGTTTTACCAACTTTTCACATTCTTATTGGTTTAAACCAAAATGCCTACACCGAAAGCATAACTGACTGGAGGTGTTTACATTTCAAATATTTTGGGTTTACATTTGAAATACATTTTGAATTCCTAACAATTTTCAATTTGTAAATAACCCTGTAAGGCCATAATCCAATAGAGTTCTCTTTTAATCTTTGGGTACATTGCCTGACTAAAGGATAGGATCTTTGCACCTCTACATTTTGACAACCATTGCTTTAAGGAGTATTGGAGTTCTTGAGTCTGGCAGAAATGGAACATCCAGCACCCACTTTGACATCCATATGTACAATGCTTCTAGCTTGTGGAGGTTTTATGAACCGGTCATACTGTAGCATTTATCAATCATCCTACTCATGAACAGCTGCAACAGTATAATAATCTATTATTTACACTAGAAAAATGAAGAAAATCTGGCTAGCACAGTCTACTCGGCCTAATGGCTTAAAAGCCATCCCACTGATTAGACCGTGCATGAAACAAATGAATACGCAAAAATAAAAGGATCTCATCGCGTTTATTGGCCCTCACCCGATCCAGGCACACACTGCGTGAAATACATAATCCTTCCAAAAATATGTTTATCCAAACATCCACAGCTCAAATACATCCTACCAGGCACACGTGACCAGTTATATTTTATACATTGATTTCTTAATATGGCACGATTATAAATAATGAATGCCCCCTAATTGGATTGTTAGGTGGTGTTTACAGCTGCGGCTGGGGGGGGGGGGGAAGAGGGGGAGACCTCATACATACTTTTGTTGTCCAGCTTCTTCTATTGCTCAAGTCGACTTGTAGAGTTTCCCTGGTTTTTACATTCTGTTAACCCCTTTGCTATTTTCAATTGTCTTAACCAAATAGCATTTTTAATTTTTAATTGTTTTGTGTATGTATCATCGCTCCCTATCTAATCCTGTCTCGAGATCCCTTCTTTTTTGTTTGGTACCTTTTCTACCCCAGCTGGACTTGTCTTCTTCAGTCCTTTATGCTGTTCTCTCTGTCTACAGTATCTTTGGATGATAACGTTGTTCTATTGGTAATCCGTTTATTCTGATGTGCTGGAACACATCATGTTGTCAGACTTATTCATGAAGGCATGAGTACAGGCCCAGAATATTTAACTGTTTAATGCTTGACTACAACACCCTGTTTCCCCTTCTTGAGCTTACTTCCTACTTAGTACAAATAAGCGGTATTTTATGTTTCTACAACCCATCGTCACTCCTACGTTTGGATTAGTATTTGTTTATTAATAATCCTGTTTATTTTACCAAATTCTCTGCATGTGAGATGGGACATATACTGAAAAATGTAATGAAGGTGCAAGCCAGAGGTCTAAGATCTTTGTGACTTCCTTCCAGCCGTCTTTTGGGAGTAACTTTCTCAGAGTGTTATATATAGAATATATCCCAGCCTTGTTTACAGTAAAATTATTAACTTGACTCTTCCTCTCCTGCTGCAGTTGGGGTACTTAAGCATCCCTCTTGGCCTCTTGGCTAGGATTCCTTAGTCAAACCTTTTATAAACATCTGCTAGTTTGGGTACTCTTATTAAATGTTAAAAGAAAATACTTTGTAAATGTGGAAAACATGAAATAGGGGAAA
Organism: Pelobates fuscus; assembly: GCF_036172605.1. Classification (NCBI taxonomy): domain Eukaryota; kingdom Metazoa; phylum Chordata; class Amphibia; order Anura; family Pelobatidae; genus Pelobates; species Pelobates fuscus. Next base: position 382,716,504 of record NC_086317.1, on the reverse strand, counting down.
AGTCAGGACAGTATTTATTTTGCCTTGATCATAAACGAGCAAAGAATAATGCCTGATGAGGATGTGAAATTCTTGGGAAAGCAGGAGCAGATTTTTCTACTTCCTCTTGCGGAGGATGGAGGTAAAGGTCATGCTCTTGTCATCATGTTATATTAGGCATAGAAGTGCATTAAATCATAAAGAACTTCCAGACACGTAATATATATATATTGCACCTACTAATTCCATTGTGCCAGATACCGTAATTAAGGGAATAATAAAATTCAACGTTTTATTCCAGTGTTTGTTGTATCCCTTGATGACATAGTATACCCCCACTCCCCCTCACCCCACCAAAAAGGAAAAAATAAAAACAATCCAGGCAGAGGCCAAGTTCTTTGTGCAGCTTGATACTCCTCTGTTGATGTACTGAAGGCTCAGTTGAGGGAGTATCCATTTTGGTTTCCCATCGTCTGCATACAGGCACTTTTATGCACCGAATGCATGTTCCAGGCTGGAGAATGATTGCGCAGGTGGGGTTACACCTCAAGAAGCAAACTGCTTTAACTCTGTATGTGCAGTGCAGGAACTAGCAACACAGCAGCCCAATGGTTATATTCTATACTACTTTATATTCCATATTACTTGAATTTACAAGCTAGCATGACGTGGGTTCTTACTCTGATTTTACTTGGGAATAGCTTTTAAAGGATTTTGTGGGAGTTATATTTCCATGCTAGAACAGTTATCACTATGGGATGTTATTAGAATGTTTAGAATTAGGGTTGAGAACTTATAACAACCTGGAGGAGCACAGACTATATAAAGAGCCTACAAATGGGTATTCTGCATAGCTCTTTAAAATATATATATATATATATATATTTATTATTTTTTTATTTTTTTAAACAATTCTGGTAATAGAGAGAGAGAATATCACATTATCATATTCCTGACCATCACTTACTGCATGATGATACTCTTATTTTAAATGCACTCAATAGAGGTGACACTAGCTCTCCTATCCCTATGCATGTTAAAACTAAGGTAAGACTTGCCACTGCGGACAGCTGCGGTAGGTTGGGCCAATGCGGCAGGAAATGCCCAGAGCCTAATCAATTGTCATATGGCATGTAGTATATGTAAAGATGTCTTGATGGCGTGATGCTTCGTACATTGTTGCCCATGGTACCATGGATTATGTAACAAGGTGACTGCTATCTCTGAAAAAAACATTGAAACCTATTACTAGTTTATTGTTTCCTGCTTTTTACTGTAGCAAAGTTATAATTTTACTCTGTATTCACAAATGCATTAATTTTTATTGTGGCTCTACCGAAAGGACATTGTAAGTTTGAAAATACTTTAAATTCTGAAAAGTGCATCTTTCTTTTATATCCGTCTCAACAGTTGTTTTAATTATTAAACTGAATGTCAGTATTGCTCTGCTCAGGAAATATATATATACTTAACTTAATAATCGTAATGTAGCACAAAGAACTTAATGTTATTAAATGAGTATAATTTGGGTATAAAAATGAATTTGTTTCTAAAATGTTCTGAGCCACTTTTTACAAAGAAAAGGAATACAGAGCACACTGCCTGATGTGTTTTTCTTTTCATGTTTTAATGAGTGAAGTTTGATTCTTATGAATCTGGTGGCCACATCAAAAATAACTCTTAGTGTCTACTTCCCAACATTGTAAGTGACCAAAGAGGCATCATTTTGTTTTTAGAATGAGTAAGCGTCTAGAAGTGTGGCTGTGGGGTGGGGCATTACCGAAAATATTTGGGAGATTCTGACCTGTTGATAGTTGTTTATGTAGTGGGGTAAGTCATTTAGGACAAGTACCAAGTATTTTATGTACACTTAACTGTGGCTTTTATTGCTGTGATATTCTTTATTAACTCATGCACACCAAACATTTCAAACCGCTAGAAAATAAAAACAGCGTAGGAAAGAAGGGCAGGTGCATTTGGCTTCCAGAGAATGCTCAATGTTTACTGCAAATACAGAAGTGATGTGTGAGCTGTACGTGAAGGAAAACATGAACAGAATTTTAAAGTCCGAGCTCTGAGCTTTCTCTAATGCATGAAAAGTCCTGACATTTTTAAGCTATTGGAAAATGCATTGGTGGATGGGTTAGACCATATGAAGAGGTAAAGGAAAGAAACCCTGCCGCCCCTATATATCCTGCTAGTGTTTGTGCTACATGCATATATACGGATGTTTTTGTAAATTGTACTGCGTTGTCCTCTTACATGTTAGAATACACTTGAACTTCAGTTTTTGCTGTGCACTGCTTCAAATGATACTGGCTGAGCGATAATACCTTTTTATAGAGCCTTTTCAATGCCACGCTTAAAGAGCATTCACCTGTTCATTTTATATATAGTACTAGCAGACAATGTACCTCATCAAAAAAAAAATCTATTGAGGGTCTGGGCTTGTCCATTAAAACTCTGGATTGACTTAAGGGGATCAATTTGTATGGTGGGACAGTTTACAGTTCATGTTTAACACTATAGTCACCAGAACAACTACAGCTTATTGTATTTGTTCTGGTGAGTATAATCAGTCCCTTCAGTTTTTTTTTTTTTTGCGGTAAACACTGTCTTTTCAGAGAAAATGCAATGTTTGTATTGCAGCCTTGGGATACCTCCACTGGCCACTACTCATATGGCTGCTAGAGGTGGTTCCTGGGGCAGCGCTGCACAGTCATGGACATTCTGTGTCTACACCCTCTGTTTGGAGACACTGAACTTTCCTTGTGATGGTCCGATCTGCCTCATTGACTAGTTTAGCCAGTCGAATGCTTTCCTATGGGAAAGCATTGCAATTGGCTCAGATCACCACTTCTAATGATGTCAGCCAAGAAGGCAGAGCCAGCAGACAGAAATAAACAGCAACAGACAAAAATAAATGTAAGATTTTATTATATTTAGGGGACAAGGAGGGACCAGGTGATGCTAGATGGTTTTTAACACTATATGGTCAGGAATACAGGTTTGTGTTCCTGGCAGTATAGAGTTCCTTTAAGTCTCTCAAGACCTAGATAATGGAAATGTTTACAGATACGAAGTATGTGTGAGTTCGTGCTAAATATATTTTTACTAAAAAAGTTCCAATCTTTGGGGTCTATAAATTTGGAAATGAAACAACATTTCAGTTTAGCAGGTTAGGTTCCCCTTTTGGTTGTGTAAAATCCCAAACGTAAGAATAACTTTTTTTTAGGATTATGGGAGATTTCTTTCAACAATGACTTGAAGGTTACCTGATGAATTAATCTTTTATTCTATCCACAGTGTTGATTATGCTGTGGATTCTACTCTGATAATGTCCTTGCTTCTTTTCTCTAAATGTGCTATGAATATAAGTGCTAATGTTCTCGCCAGGACTAAGTAGAAAAGTTAATTGACATGGTTAGATGAAAAAAACGAAACAAAGAAACCCAGGGTAATCCATTTTAAATGAACCATGAAGTCATGTTTTAAGGATGATTAGACGTGTTTAATGAAGCCAAATAATTGTTCAGTACTGCACTTTACTAAGGTGATGGTCAGTTCCAACACTCATTCCTGAGATTATCTGGGATGGTTGCCAGAATTGGCTTGAAAGGAAATGCACAGAATTCCCTTAAATTCTCTTGTATTATAATGAACTACGCAAACTCCTCAAGGATATGGTGGGAAAAATCAATCGCCCCTTCACATTCTGAGATGTCCCATAAATGTTTACAGGCCCAATGACTATTTTATGATTCTGAAATTCATATTTGGCTCTCTACTGCTATTTATATGTACCCTCAATTAATTGCTGAAATAAAAAAAAATTATATATATATTTGTCACATTTAGGTTGCTCTAGACATGCATCCTATTATGGTCCTGCGGTCTTTGCCAGACTGATGTTCTGTGTTTTGACGCTCCGCATAGAGACCCCAACTGCTCCCCTTTTCTTTGTGGAAGCATTGGCTTCGGTATAGTCATCGGTAATGATGGTTTCAGCCAGTGGAGGAGCGGTTGCTGCTGCAAAGCCAGTGCAGCGGAGGGTTAAAGAAAATGAATTCTTTATTTTAATATTACGAGAGGGGGGGGGACTTGTATATCTAAATAGGTAGATAAAGAGGTGTAGGAACGTGGGGGATGAATCTCCCCTGAAAACCTGTAACTTTTAAGATATGTTTAATGGTTTTGTTTGTCTTAACTTCCTAAAAGCATGCCACCCAACATTTCAAATGGGAAAAATAGGGACAGTTTAAATTCAGGGACGTTGCTATTGTGAGACAATTATGGTGACTTACTAATAACAATTTATGCAACCAAAATACCATATAGCACAAGAGTATAATGTATCTTATTTACACAGTCTGATTTCTAAACACATTTATTGCAGTTTAAAGACACATTACTGGGAGTATTATTGCTGTGAAGCTCTTTTATACCCATCTGTTATAGGGTTAGGGGTGCCTCAGTGCCACCTTATCAGGGGTTAAAGCCCTATCACTGGCTTCCCATTGAGAGGAAGAGTGCTGTATCTACTATTTCTCTTAAAGGGCATAGACGGAGAGAACCAACCCCAACGTCAGAGCCAAACTGTTAATCTTGCCTCTACAACAACTTAAATTAGCTTAACTTTAACTTCATATAGTTGGACATAATTTTATGTTCTGGGAAACACAACTTTTACAGTATGGGGTTGTTTATCTAGTACTCTTCTGTTATGGATACCCAAACTAAATAGTGAATTAAAACAGAATTGCAAAATTTAGCTTACACTGGCTATGCACGATAGTAACTTGGTTGTAGAATTTTTCCAAATCGTCTATTTCGGCGGTAATATCCAGTTTGAATTCACTAGAATTCTGTTTAGCGCCCTGTAGTGGTTATTGAAGTTAAGTATGACATTGTCCCTGAGAAAAGTGTTTTTTTTGTAATGCCCATCTTTGACACATTTATACATACTCTATTGGTGCAAAGGTAAACTACCGGTATACCCAACTAGAATAGACCATACTTAGTGAGAGAAATAGCACCATTTTCATGATTAACCCATTAGTCCTTGTGATTAATATTTTATATTTTAGACTAGATTTAATTCTTACCAGATTTATTGTAATTGTATTTTTTTGTTGGAGTGTGGGATTGCTTGGGAGCTCTCGGCATTGGGTTAATGTTAGAAAAATGGAAGGGAAGAGAGAAACCATAATAAATATTGTTTTATACACAGATCTTTTTTTCTTTGAGCAGAAACAGTACCAAATGGTTCTTTTTCTAGTTTAAAGGACCACTATAGGCACCCAGACCACTTCAGCTTAATGAAGTGGTCTGGGTGCCAGGTCCTTCTAGGATTAACCCTGCCTGCCTGCTGTAAACAGCAGTTTCAGAGAACTGCTATGTTTACAAATGGGTTAATCCAGCCTCTAGTGGCTGTCTCATTGACAGCCGCTAGAGGCGCTTCCGCGCTTCTCACTGATTTTCACAGTGAGAAGACACCAGCTCTTGCCGCGCATTCAGCCGATGACGGACAAAGGAGGAGGAGAGTCACCGGCGCTGGAGAAAGGTGAGTTTTTAACCCCCTTCCTCTCCATTCAGCCTGGCGGGAGTGGGACCCTGAGGGTGGGGGCACCCTCAGGGCACTATAGTGCCAGGAAAACGAGTTTGTTTTCCTGGCACTATAGTGGTCCTTTTAAAAAGCTATTGTTATTAATAGCCACTGTAGTTTCTACAGGGTTATTTGCTAAAGCAAGAATTGTTGAGAATCCAATGTGCAATCAAAGTGAAAATCTAAAAAACCTTAAATTCCATACACATTTTCACTTTAGCAAAAAACTCTGTTAATGTGTACACTTACCTGTTCCATTTAATCATGTTTTTTACTGCTCTTGTGAACAGTCACCTGGGGAACGTTTTAATAATAATTGTGTAGTTCCTTCCAGCTGATCGGGAAGAAAAACGCATTCAGCATACCATATGCATTGAGGTTATAGAGTTTAAATTTACTACTAGGATCTCCATGATATAGGACCTGAAGAGCAGTCTGAAACACAAACTGCATTTCTTCTTGCGGGGATGTGGAATTTGTATTGCCTGTTGTCCAGGACATGCAGTTAAAGGTATTGGGCAGAAATACATTTTTTTTTCAACCTTCTGCAGTGAAGATTGGGTCGGGTAATGTAAGGTATGCATGTCCGTTGGTTGCAGACCTCCATAATGGCCCCCCATACAGTCCAGCACTCTCTAATGAGTCAGAGCGCAGCCGCCAGTATTCCAGCAGCTGCGCTGTGACTCACTGAGCGCCGTGAGGGAACAATTGCTGAGGTCTGCTGCAGACAACAAGCTTGCTTACTGCTCCACCAGGCAGAATTAACTCCACTCCCCCTGTGGATCACCAGGCAACTAACCCTAACAGACCACCAGGGATTTGTAACCCCTGCTAGAAAAAACGGATTATAGCCCCCCTCCCTGCAGAAAGGTAAGCATGAGGGGGGCAAAACAGAGAACACCCATCACATAGATTACCACTACCCACCATAACTTCAACACTAACACACTTACTACACACAGCTAGCATACAACACCCACATATGATACACAGCCAACATACATCACGCACACTCACTACACACAGCCAACACAGAAGACATGCACCCTTAATGCAAATAGCCAGCAAAACACACACACACACACACACATGCATACTACATACAGCCAGCACAGATCTCATACTATAATGGGGAACAGAGGGAGAGACACATGGGTAGCCAGAGGTTGAGACTCTATGCCCAGGGCTCTTGGCAGGGGCCGCAATCTCTCTAATTGAAATTTTGTGGGTCAGGACAAGTAGCTTATCATGAGGGGCAAGTAGATTAGACTGCTGCTTTAGACAATTAGATAATTTTTTTTATTTCTTAACCCCACGTCTTCCCCATCCTAGTTAACAAATCTGCAAAACCAGAGGTTACCCATCCTTTCAATAGAGGGTTAACATTTGCTTCATCTTTGTCGTTCAGCATGAAGTCTCTGTTGCTTCATTTGGCAAAGTGTGTCCCTTATCTGAAGATCTGTTCAATTAAGTACATGTCACTGCGCTGGTGCCAGACCTTGGGTTGCCCTAGTAGCCACATAAACACAGAACTCTAATACTCCCACATTTTGTGGAAATAGGAATACGTACTGATCTGTTTACAGTTGTTCCCTTAGAATCCACAGACATGACAGTAATATGAAGAGTCTCCTCTCCAGTTCAGAAGTAGGGTTTACCAACCTGAATATCCCCAGTCCACAAACGATCCGTTTGTCTTGAGAGGTCAATAAATGACACTGTGAACCATGAACCATGGGGGACATAGTGCACAGATTGACTCTCCATGACAAAGTGAAGCATGCTGCATAGCTAATCCATTATTTTTATATTTAGCTCAACATGCCATATTTTCTTTTTGTATTTTTGCTGTAGCACATTTGGATGCATAATGACTTCCATCTGTGACTAGGGCAGGCATCTTTCTATTTAACTTATTACAGCGAATAACCTTGGAGATTCAGCACTGACCTTGGGGGGAAAAAAAACTACTATATTCACTGTTAGCACTCTGTAACTTTGTGTATTATTAAATCTCTTCAATACTGGCACCAGGAAATTAGATTATAGTATCTTAAAGCAGGGATAATTTTGTTTTGGCTATGCGTATGAAAATAAAAATATTATTCGTATATATTTAATTCATTTTAAGCACATAAATTGTTACCTGTGATACGGCACAAGTATGTACAGTTCTCCCTACCCCATCCCCCTGTTTGCCTAGAACACTTTGTCCTTGCTTGGTCCTTATCACCTGCTTGTCGTGTTTGTAAAAACAAGTGTGTGGCTCCTAGGTGATGCCAGGGAATAAATCACTTTATTACTTTTTTTTTTTTTTTCTTTCTGATAGGATTTGACTCGATCAATGTGCTTTTTGCCCCATACAAAATAAAAAAGTTTCTTGTAATTTAATGACTAGTTGTAGTGCAATGTAAAGTTTAAAAAAAGCTCTGACAATCTTGCATGTTTTTCAGTTATGAGAAATATTTAGTAATATGTTTAAAACAGACAGGCAGTAGACAACCAGGTGCTGGAGTGCTGCACGCTAGTATCTTGATGCACCGGAGCTCTGTGGTCTGCTAGCCCCCCAATAAAAATCCAGAAGTATAGAGCCAGAGGCAACACAGTGCAGGGTAAAGAGTAGATATATTTATTTATGTTCCAAGAGACAAAACAAAGATACAACATTTCAGCCATGAGGCCTTAATTATGTGATCTTAAAATAGAGAAGGGATAGAGGTGAATGAATCTTCCAAATTTAAAGTCAAATCACAGTCTTAGCACCCATTACTAATGCAATCCAAAGCACGACATACATCTGATTTTTATTGCTGTTTTATGGCTATACACACTATACATTTATACGTTTTTGTTTCTGATATACACCGATACATAGCACACAATTTTGTGAGTTTTACTCAGGGCTGTAGTGTCTGAAACAATTTTGGGTTACTGGAGTATGTTTTTAAAAAAAAAAAAAGTACCCAGTCCAACTAAATGTACCGTATATTCCAAACATTTGAATACCGTCAAAAACTATGCTTACCCTAAAGAAAAAAAATTTAAATTTTTTTTTTCTTCTTTTTTCTAGCAGATTATTTGAAAAGCTGATCCAAAATAATTAAGTCGAGGCTTTGGTTGGTGGGTTGAGCATACAAGTCATTGTGTCTGCTAATTATATAGTGCATCTTGTAGACACAAACAATAATAATCAAATATAATTGTAGTGTGACATTTTACTTTCTTTCTATTTTAGTTCATGTCTGCCTTAAAATAAACCAGTGTATTCAAAGAACATTCCATTTCAATTCAGCAAGTTGGCACCACTTTAGTCTTAACTTTTAACCACAGAGTGTGTGTCTCCAATTTCTGCTAGAATCTGTATTTTGAGAGTTGGTTTCAGGACAAGAAGAAAAATGTTGTTCTTAGGCTGATAAAATTGCTGTGCAATATTTACACAAAAATAAGTCCTGCTCCCAAACTCCTACTACTCCTGGGCGGCATAAATGACCATAGCACACTTCAGCCCTAATACATGCAAAGAAAAAGCGCTACATGTGCACTAGCCCAAATCCCTATGCATATTTAAAATAAATGGAGATCATTTAGTAACTCCAATGGCCATTAGATGATAGCCCCCCTGCCACCTCAAAGGATACTTCTAAGGTGGTTCCTACACGAACAATTCACCTGAAGCTCAAGCTTCAAGGTTAATTGTTAGTGTAGGACCCACCTAAGAGGTTTCCTTTTTTTTTCTTTGCTTGTTTTATAGTGCAATATTTACTTGGTAAGTCTGGAGTTACCAACTTGTTCACTTTTTTTTTTTTTTTTTTTTTTTTTTTTTTATTATTACAACAACAACAAAACCAAAACATGTTTGCATCTTGGTAAATATAAATTTGTGAGATGTTACTTTTAACAAAATACAATTAATTTTTTTAGCTCTTGTCTGGTCCATAGCTGAGAAAGTAGCATGTGGACAAACGACCGTTTGATACTAAAAAAAGAGAGCAAGATTACTTTTTTTATATTAATATTGATAATAATTTAACTGTATTGTTGATGAACCTATAGCACAGGTTCTTTTTTGGCACTTACTATCTGTCTGTAGGGTAGTCATCAATTCTGGAGACCAAATTAAATAAATGTTTTGTGTAATGCCTTATAGTTTCATCATTATGTGCATGTCCATCTGTGTGCATAAAGCTCTTTACATACAGTGCAGCAGGGGGTAGAGACCAATACGTCAATACCTCAAGTGGAAATGGGAAGACCATAAGTAGCACATACAATATTGATTGAGGGGGGACATTGCAAGCCCTGGTGGTCTGGAGGAGTGTAAACTATAGCTTGCATCTTCTCCGGCTCGAGTTCACTCTAGCAAAATCCGGCCTGTTTAAATATTACCATGGTAACCGCACAACGTTCTGACCTTGCAAGAGGAACTTTCAGGACCCGGCGGAGCTGCAATGCCTGCCCACTGGCCCTCATGACATACAGCAGGGCTGGTTCTTGGATAGTGCCAGCCCTGCTTGGGATGGCAGGGGAGATTATCTATGCCAATGGCCATCGCAGCTTAACGGACGTTTGCTCTATGGCCAGTCTACCTGTTCCCTCGATCCTACTCCCTCATATCTCATCCGCACTCTGTCTCCCTCTCTTGCTATTCCTCCCTCTGTTGGCATTCACCAAGGTTCAGTCCTTGGTCCCCTACTGTTCTCCATCTATACTGCCTTCCTTGTTAAACTCATCAGCTCATTTGACTTCTATTATCATTTATATGCAGATGACACGCAAATCTACCTGTCCTCTCCAGATTTCTCTCCGCCCATCTTGACTCGTGTCTCTGAATGCCTCTCTGCGATTTCCAACTGGATGGCTGCTCACTTCCTTTAACTCAACCTGTCCAAAACAGAACTTCTGGTCTTTCCTCCCTCAAGTGTTGCTACTCCCATGTCTGTTTCCCTCCAAGTCGACGGCGCCACCATCACCTCTACCTCGCAGGCTCGCTGCCTAGATATTTTCTTTGACTCTTACCTCTCCTTCATCCCTCTTGTCCAGTCAATCACCAAATCCTGCCACTTCCATCTCAAAAACATAGCTCGGACCCGCTCCTATTTAACACCAGATGCAGCTAAGGTGCTGGTCCATGCCGTTGTTCTTTCTTGCCTTGACTACTGCAATCCCCTTCTCAGTGGTTTTACGTGTTTCCAGATTGCACCGCTGAAATCTATGATGAATGTGGCGGCAAGGCTCATTTTTCTGTCTGCCCACACCTCCCCCTCTGTCAATCCCTACATTGGCTTCCAGTTAGATATAGGACTCAATTTAAGATTCTGGTGCTTGCTTACAAGTCCCTACATAATGCTGCTCCAACCTACCTATCCTCCCTAATACACAAGTGTGTCCCGTCGAGGCCCCTGCGCGCTGCTGAAGAGCTACGTCTATCCTCTGTCCGTACTCCCACATATGATGCTCGCCTCCAAGACTTCTCCAGGACTGCACCTTTTCTGTGGAACTCCCTTCCCTTCTCCATTAGACTTTCACCCAGTCTCCACTCCTTCAAAAAATCTTTGAAAACACACTTCTTCAGGAAAACATATCATTTATGACTCCTCTCCTGCAACTTAAAAAATAACCTAAGTTCTCAGTGAATACTTTTCTAGCAACCCATTTCATTACCCTTTGTGTCCCTATACCCCACTCCCTCTAGCATGTAAGCTCATTGAGCAGTGCCCTCAACCCCCTTGTTCCTGTGCGTCCATTTCTCTGGTTACAATTACACGTCGCTATATAAATAAATAATAATAAAATGCGAACCATTAAAGGGATTCTCCAGTGCCAGGAAAACATGTTTTCCTGGCACTTTAGGGTCTCTCTTTCTCCCAGCCCCCCTCCCCCCCCCCCCCCCCCCACCCCAAGTTGCTGAAGGGGTTCAGTGACTTACCAGAGTCCAGCGCCGATAGGAAAGTTTTCCTATGGGAATTTCCGCGATGCTGGAGGTCCTCACATAGCGCGAGGACGACCAGCGCTTAAGGACACATGACGGAAATATTCCGTCATGATTCCCTTTTATTTCAGAAGTTGTGTCCTTAAGGGGTTAAACACTTCATGTTTTAAGAAGGCGGAAATCCCTCTAGTGGCTGTCTGATAGACAGCCACTAGAGGAGAACTTAACCCTGCAAGGTGAATATTGCAGTTTATGATAACTGCAATAATTACACTTGCAGGGTTAAGGGTAGTGGGAGTTGGCACCCAGACCACTCAAATGAGCAGAAGTGGTCTGGGTGCCTGGAGTGTCCCTTTAAATTGGATAATAGTAACAACCCCTGGATGTTGGGCTAAGGTAGCATCCACAGGACGTACTTGAAAACCAGAGTAGTCTGAATGTACCTTACCCGGTTAAATACTTTCGTTATTATTTGCAAGTGCAGAACTGTGCCACAAAATTGGAATGTAAAACATGGTATAAAACTACACATCTACTGCCTGTATGATGGGAAGTTTTGAAAAAAAAATGTTGTCTCTGTGCAGATATTACACACTTTTTCTGATCCCACTACAATCTGACTTTCCCAAGCTGCTCTGCAATCTTGGAACTATTTTTTTTAGAAAAATATAAAGTGACCTTATGTGTGCTTTTCTTTTCTCTTTCTTTTTTTCTCTGACTTGACTTAACAGCTATACTGGCAATGGGCTTAAACTCTGCCAGTTGAATAATGCTCCCCATAAGAAAAAGCAGTCCCTACTTTTTCCTATGTATAACTAAACACCTAAAGTATATTAAATAAATAAAAGCATGGAGAATAGAGGGACCAAAAAGGATTAATTTAAATGCAAAACCTACAAAGTGGCATGGAACAAGGTGAATTTTCTGGAGCTATTTTTCATAGAAGGCCCTTTGACTTTGTTCATCATAAATGTGTTAATGAGTACACTCAATATCTCAGGCATAGAGGATTGCTTGCTAAATTGCTTTATCAGTTTCTTAAAGTGGCACTGGCACCTGGAAAAGAAAATCAGTTTAAATAATAATGCAGATAGATAAATGCTATTTTCATCTACCTAAGCCATAGAACGTTTTGCAGAAATTAACCTTTCAGAGTTTTTGAAGAGGCGGCCATGTTTACATTTCAGAACATTTCTTTACTGATAAAGATCAAGGTTATAGTAAACATTATCATGTAAGCAACCAATCCACTTCTGTGGTTCACAGTGCAGTTTTCTACTGTGCATGAAGCATGACACTTGTAATTGTGGGCCTACAATTACCGGTAACTGTTGTATTTAACTGTTGTATTTACTTTCAATATTCCAATGGTCTATAAGCGTCTATGCAAATATTTAAGATTTCCATCAAGGCTGCATCCGTAAGTGCTTATGTATGTAGTCAATAGTAGGGCAATATTACAGAGTAGTTACGTAAAATCTTGGAGTGTTCCTTTTTAACCACTAATAGAAAAAAATATTTAAAAAAAATAAATAAAATAAGGTGCAAGAGTCACAAATATATAATCTGTTGAGTCTACAAATCCTTGCACAGTGCTGTGGAATTTCCTGGAGCTTTATTAATTAAATTGGTTTTATAGACTAACTTCCAGTAATCAAATATGCCGCTCTGTGCATATTCACACCTCTGGCACCCACCTTTACGAGTTCTCTAGGGTAACGCCATTCCTATGGAACTTCTTTCCCTGCTACGTTAGACTCTCATCCAGTCTCCATTTCTTAAACAAAATGTATGCTGAATGCGCATGCGCGGCAAGAGCCGCGTGCGCATTCAGCCAGTCCATAGGAAAGCATTCTCAATGCTTTCCTATGGACGCTGGCGTCTTCTCACTGTGGAAAAAAAATCACAGTGAGAAGCGCGGAAGTGCATCTAGCGGCTGTCAATGAGACAGCTACTAGAGGCTGGATTAACCCATTTGTAACCATAGCAGTTTCTATGAAACTGCTATGTTTACAGCAGGCAGGGTTAACACCTGGCACCCAGACCACTTCATTAAGCTGAAGTGGTCTGGGTGCCTATAGTGGTCCTTTTATCTGTTAATTGCTTTACCTTCCCGCACCTTGGTAAGCCACCTTCCTTCCTCACCTGCAATTGTGTTATCCAAATAAAACTAACCCTTCATGGTAACTTTTCTAGTAACCTACTTTTTACCATGAATGAAATGCATCTAGAATGTAAGCTTGTTGGAGCAGTGCCCTCAACACCCGATGTTCCTAGTAAGTAACCTGTGCATCCAACTTGTCCTGTTACAAATACTTGTCTGTTAGTCCACCTATTGTACAGCGCTGCAGAATTTGTTGGTGCATTATAAATAATAAAAATATGTTTACTTTCTGTCATCAGTCCCCCTGCTGTTATACATTTGGTTTATTATGCTTATCATGGAAGATGTAGTTGACAGGAGAAGATGGCAAAACTGAGCTTGGTCACCATTACTGCAGATGAAAATTGTAATTATCTTGCTGCTATTCTCCTGGGAAAGTAATATTGAATATACATTACAGCATCTGTTTTTAAGAGCAGGTCAGCCTTTCCTGCCCTTGTTTAGTTGCAACTTTGACATTACAGCCTTGCTCTTTTTGAAACATTTGTGGGTCACCCTGTCTAGTAATTAAAATCTGGTTCTCAGGAGCGGTGTTCCTTTGAGAACCGTCTATTATCATGGTTATACATTATGAAGGCCCTTTTCAGTTTCTGCAAGCCTTCATTTTCTTCAGGGAAACACTAAATATAGACATTTAATTATCAGTCTGCTTGCGTTTACATGAGATCGTAACAGTGAAAGCAGAATAACCATTTTCTATGAACTGCTCATCGAAAAAAGGACTATGTTTTCTCTTCGGTAGAGCTATGTTTTAACTGTATATTGTTCTTGAACAGATAGATTAGAGAATATTTTGCTGTCCAAGTTTTTTTCTTTTCTTTTTTTTTTTTTTGCACCCTGGTGAGAGTGCATCTTTACTGGTGCGGTTTGTGATGCTTGAATGATTTGCACACACTTGGGGTTAATCAAAGAATCAAAACCACTACAGCCTGCTGGAGTACCCTGGTGCCATTCCCCAGTAATGGGGCAAACATTTCTGCAATGGTTTGCCAGCTTATGTGGACCCTGCTGGTCATCAAGCCGCCTCTAATGCTGGGTGACTGGCATTCTGTTTCTGCTGCAGAAGCCAGATGACAATCCCACTGGTCATTCATGGGGATTGACTCTCTGTACAAACAACATGCACAGAATTGACATTAACCAGCCACGATTAAACCTACAGCAGCAACAAAAAATATCTCTGCATGTGCAGTGTTTTAAACTGAAATGATGTACATACAGAATGCAAGTTCCATAGTCACTCCAAAACACTCAAGTGATCAGGCTACCTGGAGTAACCATTTGAAAGTTGTTCACAACCATGTAATGGCTGTTTGTAGATTGTTCACAACCGGGCAATGACTGTTTTCATTAATATTCAATATGAACTGAATGCCCGCACTGTATTGCTATTTTAACTGTAAACTACTTAAAGGGATACTATAGTAACCAAAGCAAAAGTGTTCTGGTGTCTACTCCCTGCCACTGCAGGCATTTTCATGCAAACACTGCCTTTTCATAGAAAAGGCAGTGTTTACATTATTGCTTAGGAACACCAGACTGCCACAAGAGGTGCTTCCTGGGTGTGGAGTTCCAGTGCTTCAAGTTGTGCCTCCTTCATGGAGGCGCTGAACTTTCCCCTTAGAGAAGCATTGATTCAATGCATCTCTGTAATGAGATGCTAATTGGCCAGCGTGGCATTTTGCCACGCATTCGCAATAGCCTCCCAATTATTATCATTATTATTATTTATATAGCACCAAGAAATTCTGCAGCGCTGTACAATGGGTGAACTAACAAACACGTAATTATAACCAGACACGTTGGACGCACAGGAACAGAGGTTAAGTTAAGGCCCTGCTCAATGAGCTTGCATGCTATGCTCTCCTACGAGAAAACATTGGATTGGCTGAAATAGTCAATTTTGATTATCTCCGCCAAGAAGGCGGAGCCAGGGCTGGCAGACCTGTGTGGCACTGGAAAAAAAAACATCCTATTTTAAGGGGCAAAATGGGGGCAAGGCCACCTAAAATGGGTTTTTAGCACTATAGGGTCGGGAATACACATTTGCATTCCCGACCCTATAGTGTTCCTTTTAATCTTATTCTCTGTTCATCCTACACGTCAAGATTCTACTCATTTGACAGGGAGATGGTACACTTTCCACACTTTTGTGCCTCCTGTAAATGTCTTGTAAAGACACGTGTTGCTGACAGATGTGCTAAATATCCATTAAATAGGTGTACAAAAGGAGGAGGAGAGCCCATCTCTTATGAAAAACATGTTTCCTGAAGCAGACGCCGATTTGCAACAAGGAATATTCAGCTTCTATGATTCCATAGTTGAGACCTTCTAAATAGGAGAGCACAATAATCTAGGGGCATGCTGCTATGCTAAAACTATGTAAAATATATG
>NC_086317.1:382685433-382695433 GCF_036172605.1 Pelobates fuscus | reverse complement strand
CCAGAAAGTTTGACATTTCTTTTTTAAGAAAAGTACACTAGAGTATGAAAGAGGTATAAGGGTTATGTAGTCCTAACAGACGTACATCTATTGAGGGATATTTGAGAGCTATGTTTTATGGGGGAACAAGTAATTTGACTCTGGGTTTATAAACATTCACTCTACAGGGCACAGACTTATTTAGATGAGAAGAAAGGAAAATTAATTACCAAGTTTACCGCATCATCTGTCTTTCTAACACAGTTGTTATTGGCTGCACTCCCTGCCTGACAAACTGGACATGTGAAAAACCCCATTTTCTGTTTAAAGCATCCAGTCCTTGGCCAGATTTGCTGAGAAGGTTCACAATTCTATATTTATTCTGTATCTTATGCTTGGTGTGTGCATCATGTGGGTTGTGTGACTGCAATTTGTACGTGTGTTTGAAGATTACATGGTATGTCATGGGTGTGTCAGTTTAGGATATTTATGGCCTGTTTGCAATCACTAGCAGTGTGTGTGAATACGAAATCTAGGCCAGAGATGTGTCTGTTTGCAATATCCAGTACTATTTCTGTTGTCCACAGGCATAAATTGATCATATTTTTCCCCCTTTTGTTTGACTTTCCTTTCTCCTGTTGTGTTTACATCATTCTAAATGTTTAATCCTGAAGGATCACAACCTTCTGTCTGCTAGGATTAGAAGAAGGACAGAGCCTTGGAAAGGAGTTGAACAAATCTTTGTAAGCAACAAAGATTTCTCTGGTTTGCCACGCTGTCTCCAGATGTAGCTTTCCTGAACCCACCAAAATGCCCACACATTTTCTTTGTGCCACACTAACCATAACCCTTTACTGCAGTATTCAGATACCCTCCCCTTAGCAGCCACTCTCTCTGCTTGCTGTGTGCCCGTCCTGCAAGTGAAATCTACAATGTCACTCTAGTACACCATAAATGTTTAATGCACTATTAACTTTTGATAGATTTAATTTAGTTAGTAGAACAGGCACCAAGCCACGTACACTCTACAGAAGTGGAAATGTTTCTACACATGCATGTTCTGCTCTTTACAGTACGTATATAAACACACATACAAACACAGGTATATGGCAAATGGTGCATATTAATGTTACAAAATGCATGTATATATGCATGCATGTGAGTGTATGTAGAAACTTTTTTTTTTTTTTTTTTTTAAATAAGTATTTTCACAATGGAAAGAAAAATGCTATATTTTTGACTATAGTGGATTTGATTTTTTTATTTTAATTTTGGAAAGATATCAAAAGTCAACATTGTGAATCTAGGAACAGAGCATTTGTAGAAGTGATTCACACAATACATCAAACTGTCAGATAGATTTGTGTGTACATATCATCTATTCTACAGAATAATCTGTGCATGTGCTGTGCAAACCACATAACATTTGTGTTTGCTATTTGATTTATGTTCTAGTTCCAAACATTGGATTCTGCTGCTATTACTGTCCTATAAATCCCTATTTGTGGTCTTGTATTAATCAGTTCTTTATTTGTCAGATAACTTTTGGGTTTCCCTAATCTCATCAAGCAATTGTGGGACATTGTCTCCTAAATGCAATACAGCTCGTACTAAAAATGTCAGTTATGTAATACAGTTTTTATTGATATGCATAATAAAAATTGTATTTGCACCTAATATGGCTCTGTTATAACCAGCTGAAAATAACTGTATTAAACCGGTTTAAATGGAGACAACAAAAGATTTTCATTTGACCAGCTTGTTTTAAAGCGGCACTGTCATGCCGAATCCCGTTTTTGTTTTTTTTTAACCCGCCTCCACTACATCCAATCGACCCCCTAGTCACCCCCAAATGCACCTAAGCCCCATATTACCTATTTTTTATTCTTTATCTTCTGCCCCGATCTTTATTCAGGGCGCCGCCATCTTTGTGTGGGTAGGTGAAGTCCCTGTGGGACATGTCATCTACCCACACTACACAGACTGTGAGATTACCGCACATGCTCAGTGAAACACCTGGACATGCGAACGGGAATTTCATCCATTCATTCATCAGACAGACGAATGAATGAATAGAAAAAATCAGATGAACAAACTAACACTGAGTATCAGTGTTCGTTTGTTCGTTCAGTTTATTACAAGGAGGGAGCTACCGGCGTGCAGCTCCCTCCTTGTAATATGTAAAGACTTCATTAGCCCCCCAGGTCCCCCCCTCACTCTATGGGGGTCAATATGACCCCCATAATAGCATAAGGGAGATTAAAATCTCCCCAATGCCCCTACTCGCTATACCGCGAGTAGGGACATGTCCACTAAACAGTGAGCAGCCTGTGGCTGCTCACTGTAAAAAAAAAAAAATGGTAATAAAAAAAAATGGTAACCCGGTGGGTGGGGGCCCTGATAAAACAATAAGGGGGACCTACTGTCCTCCCCCCCCTGGCCCCCACCCCTGAGCGGTGGGTGGGGGCCCTGATAAAACAATAAGGGGGGGACCTACTGTCCTCCCCCCCCCCGGCCCCCACCCCTGCGCGGTGGGTGGGGGCCCTAATAAAACAATAAGGGGGGGGGACCTATTGTCCTCCCCCCCCCCCCTGGTCCCCACCCCTGCGCGGTGGGTGGGGGCCCTAATAAAACAATAAGGGGGGGGATCTACTGTCCTCCCCCCTGGCCCCCACCCCTGAGTGGTGGGTGGGGGCCCTAATAAAACAATAAGGGGGGGGACCTACTGTCCTCCCCCCCGGCCCCCACCCCTGAGCGGTGGGTGGGGGCCCTAATAAAACAATATGGGGGGGGACCTACTGTCCTCCCCCCCCCCCCTGGCCCCCACCCCTCCGCGGTGGGTGGGGGCCCTAAATGAACCCCCCCCCATCAAGGTGACTAGGGGTCCCAAGCCCCTAGTCACCCCCCCCCCACCCAAAACATTCTATCCCCTACCTACCCCCCTCACCCTAAAAATAGTGAGGGGGGAATAAAATAACTAACCTGTAAAAAAAAATAATTTAAACTTACCATTTGACGTCGTCTTTCTTCTAAATTCTTTTTTCTTCAGCCCCCCAAAAGGCCAAATAAAAATCCATCATACCCGTCGCACCCGTCGCACTTTAAAAAAAAATCAAAAACAAGCGCAAACAAAAATGAATCCATGTTCACCCGTGGAGGGCACGCCGCGTACTGAGCTCCGCAGGGCGGGTCAAGGCTTATAAAGCCTTGCCCCGCCCTGCAATTAGGCTTAGAACACACTGGTTGGTTTAAGCCAATCAGAGTGCTCTGTGTCATTTTACACAGCGTGGGAAAATTCCAAAGAACTTTCCCACGCTTGTAAAATGACACAGAGCACTGTGATTGTATGGTTTGAAATCCATCCAATCACAGTGTTCTGTGTCATTTTACAAGCGTGGGAAAGTTCTTTGGAATTTTCCCACGCTGTGTAAAATGACACAGAGCACTGTGATTGGATGGCTTGAAAACCATCCAATCACAGTGCTCTGTGTCATTTTACAAGCATGGGAAAGTTCTTTGGAATTTTCCCACGCTGTGTAAAATGACACAGAGCACTCTGATTGGCTTAAACCAACCAAGCAGTGTGTTCTAAGCCTAATTGCAGGGCGGGGCAAGGCTTTATAAGCCTTGACCCGCCCTGCGGAGCTCAGTACGCGGCGTGCCCTCCATGGGTGAACATGGATTCATTTTTGTTTGCGCTCGTTGTTTTTTTTTTTTTTTTTTTTTTTAAAGTGCGGGTATGATGGATTTTTATTTGGCCTTTTGGGGGGCTGAAGAATAGAAGAATTTAGAAAAAAGAAGACGTCAAATGGTAAGTTTAATTTTTTTTTTTAAAGGTTAGTTATTTTATTCCCCCCTCACTATTTTTAGGGTGAGGGGGGTAGGTAGGGGATAGAATTTTTGTGTGGGGGGGGGTGACTAGGGGCTTGGGACCCCAAGTCACCTTGATGGGGGGGGGTTCATTTAGGGCCCCCAACCACCGCTCAGGGGTGGGGGCCAGGGGGGGAGGACAGTAGGTTCCCCCCCCCTTATTGTTTTATTAGGGCCCTCACCCACCGCTCAGGGGTGGGGGACAGGGGGGGAGGACAATAGGTCCCCCCCCTTATTGTTTTATTAGGGCCCCCACCCACCGCGCAGGGGGGGAGGACAGTAGGTCCCCCCACCCTTATTGTTTTATTGGGGCCCCCACCCACCGCGCAGGGTTGGGGGCCAGGGGGGAGGACAGTAGGTCCCCCCCCATCTTTAACCCCCGCGCAGGGGGGTGTTTGTTAGGTTTTTTTTTGTTTTGTTTTTTTACAGTGAGCAGCCACAGGCTGCTCACTGCTTACTAGACATGCCCCTACTCGCGGTATAGCGAGTAGGGGCATATTATTTACTAATACTAAGTAATCTTTACTTAGTATTAGTAAAGTTGGCTGAAAGACCAATTTAGGTCTTTCAGCCTTTTAGTAGATAGCTCCCTGATACCGTGGGAATTAGGGAGTTATCTACTAAGCGGCTGCAAGATGCAGCCGCTGCAATGAATAGGATCGGAGTTTCATTCATTAGAATGAAATTCCGATACGATCAAAGTACCGAATTGCATCCTAACACCAATGGAGAAACAGTGCTCATTCTGTTAGGATGCAATTCGGCAGTTTTGCCGGCGTTCTGTCTAAGTGACAGGACGTTCGGCAATACTGACAGGAAGCATTGTGGGAACAGGGAGGAAAGCTAGGGATCATGGGAAAATTGCTCTGACCAGCGGAAATGAAGCACACTTTGCTCCTCCGCTGGTCTGAGCTGGTCAAGCGGAGAAATCCTCCATAAGACAAAGAGTCCCTACTTTGTCTAATGATTTTAAAGAAAACTAAAGAAGACAGGAAGAAAAGAACAGATCCTGAGAGAGGGGGAGAAGAGGAAGAGATTGAGGAAAGGTAAGTTCGGCATGACAGTGCCGCTTTAAGCACAGTTGGTGTACAAGCCCCTCAAAAGAGGCATCTTGTATTGCTGTTTTAAACTACTATGTAATAAGAAAGAACACGGTGGTGATAAAGGTGTCTGTGGAACTGCAAGGGAGAACCTTGAAGCACAGACTACTCACCTGTTACCCAGTGTTACAAACTAGGGCAGGGGTAGGCAACCTTCGGCACTCAAGCTGTTGTGGACTACAACTCCCTTGATGCTTTGCCAGCATTAGAGGTGTAAGAGCATTGTGGGAGATGTAGTTGAATATACCGGTACCTGGATTGCCAATGGTTGCCTAACCCTGAACTAGAGGTTTTTTTGCAATTATGTGCCCAAAGGGTCTGAGTGACTTTGGGGTTTTGATTAGAAATCCAGAGACTGAGGATAATTGGTCTTTGGGCTAAAAGTAATAGGCTTGGAGCCAAGGATAAAACTGTGGGAGCATACGTGACCTTGGTACTGAGGCGACTAATGATAAGAGCCCTATATGTGAGGCTCTCCTCTGCAATCAATCAGGTTACACAGCAAGAATACTAGATGGCATTCTTCTAGTGATTTCTATAAAATAAATATATACTAGTGATCTATAAAACACTATCTTGAAGGAGGAGATAGTTGGGAACTACAAAAAGAAAACCATAAGAGCAGATTTTTATGCTTGTTAAGCAAAAAGCAGAGATGCGTGGCATAGAGAAAGTAATAGAGAAGGGCAGAGGACCAAAAACCTGTATTTTAGTGGATACCAAATGTGAGGTCCACAAATTAGCTAAAACTCTCTTTAACCTTGTTGTTACTAAATGGAGAAAAGCATGGCTTTATGAACTACACACTGTACATAAAATAAGATTATGGCTAGACCAAGTACAAAACTATGATGATGTCCACTATTTATTTTATTTATTACTGGCATTTATAAAGCGCCAACATATTCTACAGCGCTGTACAATTGAGAAAACAGCACAATAGGAACAGACCGATACAACAGGTAGAGGACCCTGCCAGTGAGCTTACAATCTAAAGGTTAAACTGGGGAGATGAGACAAGAGGTAGCAGATGGAGTTGTATGTGCTGGCAGAGAGTGTTAATAGTATAACTGCAGCAGCTGATAGCATGTTAACCCCTTCAGGACGGAGTCAATAGTACACGTTCTGATCAAAACAAAACGTAAACAAAAACTGGAATTTGCGCTATATGTCTGTTCAACCGTAATTCACCTCTTTAATATTAAATGCACCCACACTTATTATATATCATTTTGTTCAGGAGAAACAGGGCTTTCATTTCATATAAAATATTTATATATGAAACATAATTTATTATAAATAAAATTAAAAAAACTGTGAGAAATGTAAATTTTTTTTTAAATTTGTAGTTCCGCTTCACATTTTAGCTGTAAATGTCATAATACTGTTAGGTTTTACTGCAAAAAAATGCACATATTTGTAATCAGCGATGTATCACGAGTAGAACAGTACCCCCCCATTAACAGGTTTTATGGTGTTTTGGAAAGTTACAGGGTCAAATATAGAACGTTCCATTTTCAAATTGAAATTTGCCAGATTAGTAATGTTACCTTTGAGACGGTGTGGCAGCCCAGGAATGAGAATTACCCCCATAATGGCATACCGTTTGAAAAAGTAGACAACCCAAGGTATTGAACGTTGGGTATGTTTAGTCTTTTTTAGTAGTCACTTAGTCACAAACACTGGCCAAAGTTAGCGTTCATATTTGTTTTTGTGTGAAAAAAGCAAAAAACTAATATTTGGCCAGTGTTTGTGACTAAGTGGCTACTAAAAATTACTGGACATACCCCATTTGCAATACCTTGGGTTGTCTACTTTTGCAAATGGTATGCCATCATGGGTGTAATTCTTATTCCTGGGCTACCATACAGTCTCAAAGGCAACATAACTAATCTGGCAAATTTCAATGTCAAAAAAATGAAATGCAAGCCTTATATATGACTCTCTAACTTTCCAAAACACCATAAAACCTGTACATGGGGGGTACTGTTATTCTTGGGAGATTTCACTAAACACAAATATTAGTGTTTTGCAACAATAATATAGTCCATAAAAGTGCAGTTTGTTTGTAAAAAATTTACTTAAAATATCACTTTTACTTAAAATATCATCGTTGTAATACAATTTACCAGTTTTAAACACTAATATTTGAGTTCAGCAAAGTCTCCCGAGTAAAACAGTACCCCCTATGTACAGGTTTTAGGGTGTCTTGGAGAGTTACAGGGTCAAATATAGTGCTTGTGAATTAAATTCTCTGCACTTTCTCCCTGTGTTGTCAGGCATGTCAATCAAATTTTAATTAATCAAATGACATAATTATGTTAAAAAATTACTTAAATATACACGTAGAATTTTAATATATATGCATTTATACGTATTTAAATTCTACGTGTATACTAATGTAATCTTTTATGTAATTATATGTATTTATCTCTATATCTATATATATATATATATATATATATATATATATTTGCGGTTATTTGTATTTTATATATAGATAGCTATATATAGAATGTCATTCTAAGTGTATTCCGTTTCCAATATATATATATTAATAACAAAATACAGTTAGAATGAAATTACATATGAATATATAATTTATTTTACATTTTGTTTCAATATTTTATTTATTTATTTAATTATTTTATTTATTTATTATTGTAATTATACGTATATATAATATATGTAGATCTATTATATATAATATATATACATATTATATATATGTAACGTCATTCTAAGTGTATTTTAATATTAATATATATACTTATATTAGTATTAAAATACATTACGTATGACGTTACATATATATAATATGTATATATATTATATATATAATATGTATACATATATTATATATATATATATATAAAAAGGCATTTAATTTATTTTATAACATGTTAATAATTTTTTTTTTACACTACCTACCAGCAGGGGGATTGTCTAATATTTTAGACAGTCCCCCTGCTGGCAGATCCATAGCCAGCTATAGGGGGCCATGTGATTGCTCTTTGAGAGCGATCACATGGCCCCCGGGGGCCTCATTTGCCGGAGGGGGGCTGCCTGGGCTCTCAGGCAGCCCCCCAGAAGAGGATCGCGGCGGAGGTGAGTACCGCCGGACCTCCAGGGCTGCAAGCCGTTACGGCGTTCTATGCCGCCGCAACGGCTTTAAAGCCCTTTAAAGCCGCGACGGCATAGAACGCCGTAACGGCGTTAAGGGGTTAAGGGAACGAGGAGGTGATTGGCTGCGGTTCCAAGCAGCTGGAAGAGCATGCTATATAGTTAGAAGGACCCAGGGTGGGTGGGTAGAGCCGAGTAAAATTAAAAGACCTTGATTCAGGGATGGATGATGATTTGGAGTTAAGGAAGAGAGATAAAACAGTTACTTAAAAGGACTTTACAGCTGGGAGTGGCAAGCAGTGGGAGGGAGGGAATGGAGCAGGCCGGCCATTTGTTATAAACAAGTAAGTATGTGCCAACCAAAATTCTAACAGCCAGATTATTAAAAACTACATGTAGCATCAAGTACAAAATATTACAGTAGTAAACTATATGTAACAATGGTAGCATCATTATAGTAAAGTAACAAAATGAAAGAAATCTGGTTGAAAATCTTCTCCATTTCAGTCCATATCTTACAGCTGCAGTGTTCAAAATTAAAAGGCCTTGATGCAGGGATAGATGATGATGATTTGGGGCTTACAGCTCCAGTGTTACTAATAGAAGGCTAATAGAGTTCTTAACAGGGACATTCTTCGAATTATATACTTTTGGCAATGCAAGCGTGATGTGGCGGTTATCTTAACTTTAAAAAGCTAGCTAATGATTCCTATGTAGCAGAGCAATGCAAGTACCCTACCAGAGTCACCCTTCCAACACTCTGTTGGTGCCATACTTTTTGAATATTGAAATCTGGTTGCAAATATAATCACGGGTAAAAATATAGTAATATACTTGGGAATATCAGTTCAGAGCGATGTGATATAGTTTGTCAAGAGAATGTACAGCCAAGTGGTTTGTTTTGTTTTTTTCCCTCTGTATTCTCATAGTTTAACTACCATTTGACTTTGTGAGTATACTTTCTTAGTACCTAAACTATTTCTACCTAAACCCAGGTACCTTTATCGACTTGTTTATGCACGTGGGTGAATGCACTTTTGCATCCATTTGTAACTGCCTCCTCCCTCAATCCTGCGTGGTTTTGTGCGTGCTTTGTTCGCTTGGCCTCTGCTAGTTTTACATTCCAACATCAAAGGGGGGCTGAACATCTCTATTGTTAGCTGGCTGTGGAAGAGTTCAAGGTAACCACTGACTGGAAGTAACATATCAGTCATTAACTCAGTAAGGTCCTCTGCTATAAAACGAAAGCAGGAAATAAGTGTGCTTGGCCCTTGTGATCTAAGGTGTGTTCTGACACCTGCTGGCGATGACAATCCCCATTTCTTGCCATATCTTGCTGCGCTACACACATCTACAGCCTTATCCAGTACGCACAATTTCTGTTGAACAGATAAGTTTGCTTTCTTGTTTGTGTCTGAATCACTGTTATTTTATTGTGTAACTGAGCAACAGAGGATGATGGTACACAAATCCGAATCCAGATTGCTACGTCAAGTATCTTTAATTTGCCTGTTTTAAAGGTCTGAGGCTGAGAGATGTTTTTTCTTGTTTAGAGTGAGTAATTAAAATCATTTATGTATAACACTGAATAGGAATGGAAGCAAGATCCCATTCATTTAAATGGCCAAAGAGTAACTCTTTTGGGGGAGATTTTTTGCCAGTTACTTTTTATATCACTTTTGGAACTCCATGATAAATACAGGGTTTTTTTTCACAGGAAATTCCACCAGGTTTTGCTGAAATTTCCATTTTGGAAGAACTCCACATTTAGAGTGGTGGAAAAAGTGACGGAAAGGTTGATAAATCCATTGCATCTCCAAAAACATGACGTATCTTAAAAACTGACCGTTACTGTGCAAATGAAGCAACAGAATAAAAAAAATACTGACAGATTGAATAAATTGCGCCAAAAATTCGACCTATAAGTG